>NW_026112299.1:0-164159 GCF_024679095.1 Eriocheir sinensis | reverse complement strand
GGATTTTGGAAATTTCCATTATTTTATGTTGTATTTTGCATATGTATTTCAATACAAATTTACCCTAATTTTATGTGTTTTTTGTATGTGTTATTTTCATACAAGTTTAAATTATTTGTGTGTATTTTTTGTTTTATAGCTTTATACAAATTTAGGTTTATTTTTATGTGTATATTTGTATATCTATTTTCATACAAATACTACATTCTTTTCATGATATTTTGTTTTATTTATTTGACACGAATTAACATTATTTAATGTGTATTTTGTATATATATTTTATACGTATTTACATTATTTCAACTGTATTTTGTATATATATTTCTATAGAAATCTGCGTTATTTTATGTGTATTGTATATATATTTTGAAACAAATTTACATTGTTTTATGTGTATTTTGCATATTTTTCAATACAAATTTACCTTGGTATGTGCATTTTGTATATTAATTTTAATACAAATTTGATTAATCTATGTGTATTTTTTATATATGTATTTTTATAAAAATATACTTTTATTTTATGTATTTTGCATCTTTATTTTCATACAAATTTACATTATTTTTATTGATATTCTGTGTATTTATTTTTGATATGATTTTACATTATTCTATATGTATTTTGTATATATATTTTATATAAAATGTATTTGTTTTAATTTCATACAAATCTACATTATTTTATGTGTTTTTTGTATATGTATTTAAATACAAATTTAACTAGTTATATGTATTTTGTATATCTATTTGGAATGTATATTTTCATAGAAATTTACTCTATTTTATAGTATTCATATATATATTTTGATACAAATTTAAATTATTGTGTATTTTGCATATCTATTTCAATACAAATTTACTTTTATTGTACGTGCATTTTGTATATTTATTTTAATACAAATCTAATTGTTTTATATGTATTTTTGTATATATATTTTATGCAAATATGTGTTATTATATGGATATTTTGCATCTTTATTTTTTCACTACAAATTTACATTATTTTATTGATATTTTCTTTATTTATTTAGATACGATTTTAACATTATTCTATATGTTTTTTGTATATATTTTTTATACATATTTACATTATTTAATATTTCATTTGTATATATATTTTATCAAATTTACATTATTTTATGTATTTGTTTATATATTTTCATACATATTTACATTATTTTATGTGTTTTTACAGTATATATATATTTTCTACGTATTTAAATTATTTTTATGTGTATTTTGTATATACATTTTCATAAAAAAAATTATATTTATTTTATTTGTGTGTATAAAGTATATATTTTTGATACCAATTTTATACACAAATTCATGTTATTTATGTGTATTTGTATATATATTTTCATACAAATTTATATTATTTTATGTGTATTTTTTCATATATTTCATTACAATTTTACCTTATTTTATGTTTATTTTGTATATTTATTTCATTCAATTATAATTTATTTTATGTGTATATTTGTTTTTGTATTTAGTTTATTTTATGTGTTTTTTTTTTTTTTTTGTATATATATTTTCATCCAAAATTACATTATTTTGTTAGTATTTCTTAATTTAATTCGATACAATTTAGATTATTTCATAGAGTTATTTTGTATACATATTTTGCATACTCATTTACATTATCTAATGTGTTTTGTATATATATTTTTATGCAAATTTATTTAATCATGTTCATTTTTGTACATATTTTTTATAAAGAAATTTACGTTATTTTATGTATATAGTTTTATGTAAATTTACGTTATTTTATGTGCATTTTGTATATTTATATTTATACAAATACCCATTCTTTTATTGGTATATTGTTTATTTACATTTATACGAATTTACATTATTTTATGTGTATTTTGTATACATTTTTTTATACGTATTTGCTTAATTTTATGTGTATTTTGTATATGTATTTTTATAGAAATCTACGTTATTTTATGTGTATTCGTATATATATTTTGAAACAAATTTACATTATTTTATATGTATTTTGCATATCTATTTCAATACAAATTTACCTTATTGTATGTGCTTTTTGTATATTTATTTTAATACAAGTTCAAATATTTTGTGTATTTTGGTATCAATAATTTTAAAAAAATGCGTTATTTTATAGGTATTTTGCATCTTAATTTTCATACAAATTTACATTATTTTATTAATATTCTGTGTATATATTTTGATACGATTTTACATTATTCTATTTGTGTTTTGTATATATTTTTTATGCATATTTACATTATTTAATGTGTATTTTTGTATATATATTTCATACAAATGTACGTTATTATATGTGTTATTGTTTATATATTTTCTTTCAAATTTACATTATTTTATGTATATTTTGTATATGTATTTCAATACAAATTAACCTAATTTTATGTGTATTTTGTATATTTCTTTTCAGAGAAATTTAAATTATTTTTGTGTATTTTTGTATATAGTTTTATACAAATTTAGGTTATTTTACGTACGCATTTACATTATTTAATGTGTTTTTTATATATATATTTATCCAACATAAAATAAAAGTAAATTCGTTTCAAAATATTTTAACAAATACACATATATTAACGTAAATTTGTAAAAAATATATAAACAAAATACATTAAGTAATGTAAATACGTATAAAAATATTTACAAAATACACAAATATAAAGTCATTGTATCAAAATAAATAAACAAAAAGCTAATTAATGTAAATTTATATAAAACATATACAAAAACACACAAAATAACGTTTTACAGTTTCAATAAAATATATGTACAAAAAATGCACATAAAGATTATTTGCATAAAAAAATATATAAAAAACACACATTAGATAATTAACATTACAAAAAAAATATTTATAAAAAATACCTATGAAATAATCTAAATTTGTATTTTTGGATTTTTGGAAATTTCCATTATTTTATGTGTATTTTGCATATGTATTTCAATACAAATTTACCTAATTTTATATGTTTTTTGTATATTTATTTTCATACAAGTTTAAATTATTTTTGTGTATTTTTGTTTATAGCTTTATACAAATTTAGGTTATTTTATGTATTTTGTATATTCATTTTCAAAAACAAATACACATTCTTTTCATGATATTTTGTTTATTTATTTTGACACGAATTAACATTATTTAATGTGTATTTTGTATATATATTTTTATACGTATTTACATTATTTCAAGTGTATTTTGTATATATTTCTATAGAAATCTGAGTTATTTTATGTGTATTCGTATATATATTTTGAAACAAATTTACATTGTTTTATGTGTATTTTGCATATTTTTTCAATACAAATTTAACTTATTGTATGTGTGCATTTTGTATATTAATTCTAATACAAATTTGATTAATCTATGTGTATTTGTATATTTTTTTTTAAATATGCTTTATTTTATATGTATTTTGCATCTTTATTTTCATACAAATTTACATTATTTTATTGATATTCTGTGTATTTATTTTGATATGATTTTACATTATTCTATGTGTATTTTGTATATATATTTTATATAAAATGTATTTGTTTTCATTTCATACAAATCTACATTATTTTATGTGTTTTTTGTACATGTATTTAAATACAAATTTAACTAGTTATATGTGTATTTTGTATATCTATTTTGTATGTATATTTTCATAAATTTACTCTATTTTATGAGTATTCGTATATATATTTTGATACAAATTTAAATTATTATTGTGTATTTTGCATATCTATTTCAATACTAATTTACTTTATTGTACGTGCATTTTGTAAATTTTTTTAATACAAATCTAATTGTTTTATATGTATTTTTGTATATATATTTTTATGCAAATATGCGTTATTATATGGATATTTTGCATCTTTATTTTCATACAAATTTACATTATTTTATTGATATTCTCTTTATTTATTTTGATACGATTTAACATTATTCTATGTGTTTTTTGTATATATTTTTTTTAATACATATTTACATTATTAAATGTTCATTTTGTATATATATTTTATCCAAATTTACATTATTTTATGTGTATTTGTTTATATATTTTCATACATATTTACATTATTTTATGTGTTTTTTGTATATATATTTTTCTACGTATTTGAATTATTTTATATGTATTTTGTATATACATTTTAATAAAAAATTGCGTTATTTTATTGTGTGTATAAGTATATATTTTGATACAAATTTTATACAAATTCATGTTATTTAATGTGTATTTGTATATATATTTTCATACAAATTTATATTATTTTATGTGTATTTTTCTTATATTTTACAAATTTACCTTATTTTATGTTTATTTTGTATATTTATTTCATTCAATTTTAAATTATTTTATGTGTATATTTGTATTTGTATTTAGGTTATTTTATGTATTTTGTATATATATTTTCCATCCAAAATTACATTATTTTATTGGTATTTCTTAATTTAATTCGATACGAATTTGGAATTATTTCATAGGTATTTTGTATACATATTTTTATACCATTTACATTATCTAATGTGTGTTTTGTATATATATTTTATGCAAATTTATTTAATGTTCATTTTGTACATATTTTTTTATAGAAATTTGCGTTATTTTATGTATATAGTTTTATATAAATTTACGTTATTTTATGTGAATTTTGTATATTTATATTTATAAAAATAAACATTCTTTTATTATTATATTGTTTATTTACATATATACGAATTTACATTATTGTATGTGTATTTTGTATACATTTTTTATACGTATTTACTTAATTTTATGTGTATTTTGTATATGTATTTTATAGAAATCTACGTTATTTTATGTGTATTTATATATATTTTGAAACAAATTTTCATTATTTTATATGTATTTTGCATATCTATTTCAATACAAATTTATTTTATTATGTGCTTTTGTATATTTATTTTAATACAAGTTCAAATATTTCATGTGTATTTTGGTATCAATAATTTTATAAAAATGTACGTTATTTTATAGGATTTTGCATCTTAATTTTCATACAAATTTACATTATTTTATTAATATTCTGTGTATATATTTTGATACGATTTTACATTATTCTATTTGTGTTTTGTATATATTTTTTATACATATTTACATTATTTAATGTGTATTTTGTATATATATTTCATACAAATTTACGTTATTATATGTGTATTTGTTTATATATTTTCTTTCAAATTTTCATTATTTTATGTATATTTTGTATATGTATTTCAATACAAATTAACCTAATTTTATGTGTATTTTGTATATATATTTATAAACAAATCTACGTTATTATATGTATTTGTATAAATATTTTGATACAGATTTACATTATTTTATGTATTTTGTATGTACATTTCAATTCAAATTTAGCTTATTTTAGCTGTATTTTGTATATATATTTTCATACAAATTTAATTACTTCTGTGTATTTTTGTATATAGTTTTATACAAATTTACGATATTTTATGTGTATTTTGTATATTTATATTGATACAAATACACATTCTTTTACTGGTATTTTGTTTATTTATTTTGATACGACTTTTATGTGTATTTTGTATTCATTTTTTTATACGTATTTACTTCATTTTATGTGTATTTTGTATATATTTTTATAGAAATCTACATTATTTTATGTGTATTCGTATATATATTTTGAAACAAATTTACATTGTTTTATATGTATTTTGCATATCTATTTCAATACAAATTTACCTTATAGTATGTGCATTTTTTATATTTATTTTAATACAAATTTTAATATTTTATGTGTATTTTAGTATATATATTTTTATAAAAAATGCGTTATTTTATGGCTATTTTGCATCTTTATTTTCATACAAATTTATATTATTTTATTAATATTCTGTGTATTTATTTTTGATACGATTTTACATTATTCTATTTGTGTTTTGTATATATTTTTTATACATATTTACATTATTTAATGTGTATTTGTATATATATTTGATACAAATTTCCGTTATTTTAAGTGTATATGTTTATATATTTTAATTCAAATTTCCATTATTTTATGTGTATTTTGTATATGTATTTCAATACAAATTTACCTAATTTTATATGTATTTTGTATATTTATTTTCATACAAATTTATATTATTTTTGTGTATTTTTGTATATAGTTTTATACAAACTTAGGTTATTTTATGAGTATTTTGTATATCTATTTTCATACAAATACACATTCTTTTATTGATATTTTGTTTATTTATTTTCACGAGAATGTAAATTATTTAATGTATTATGTATATATATATATATATATATATATATATATATATATATATATATATATATATATATATATATATATATATATATATATATATATATATATATATATATATATATATATATATATATATATATATATATATATATATATATACGTAATTTCATGTGTATTTTGTATATATATTTTATAGAAATTCATTTTATGTGTATTCGTATATAGATTTTTAAACAAATTTACACTTTTATGTGCATTTTGTATATTTTTTCAATACAAATTTACCTTATTGTACGTGCATTTTGTATATTAATTTTAATACAAATTTAATCATTCAATGTGTATTTTTGTATATGTATTTTTAAAAAAATATGTTTTATTTTATGGGTATTTTGCATCTTTATTTTCATACAAAATTAAATTATTTTATTGATATTCCGTGTATTTATTTTGATATGATTTTACATTATTCTATGTGTATTTTGTATATATATTTTATACAAATTTATGTTATTTTATGTGTATTTATTTTCATTTCATACATATTTACATTATTTTTATGTGTATTTTGTACATGTATTTAAATACAAATTTAACTAATTATATTTGTATTTTGTATATCTATTTTCATACAAATTGAAATTTATTTTTTTGGTTTTTTGTATATATTTTTATTCAAATTTTCGTAATTTTATGTGTATTTTGTATATTTATTTTCCTACAAATATACGTTCTTTTATCGGAATTTTGTTTATTTATTTTGATACGAATTTTCATTTTTTAGGTGTATTTGATATATATTTTTATACTTATTTACATAATTTTATATGTATTTTGAATATATATTTTCATAGAAATTTACTCTATATTTTTATACAAAAAAACACAAAAATAATATAAATTTGTTTGAAAATAAATATACAAAATACACATAAAATTAGGTAAATTTGTATTGAAATACATATACAAAATACACTTAAAATAATGTAAATTTGAATGAAAATATAAACATATACACTTAAAATAACGTTAATTTGTATAAAATATATATAAAAATACATTAAATAATGAAAATATGTATAAAAAATATATACAAAACACAAATAGAATAATATAAAATCGTATCAAAATAAATACACAGAATATTAATAAAATAATGTAAATTTGTATGAAAAAAGATGCAAAATACCTATAAAATAACGCATTTTATAAAAATATATATACCAAAATACACATAAAATATTAAATTTGTATTAAAATAAATAAAAAATGCACATACTATAAGGTAAATTTGTATTGAAATAGATATGCAAAATACATATAAAACAATGTAAATTTGTTTCAAAATATATATACGAATACACATAAAATAATGTAGATTTCTATAAAAATATATACAAAATACGAATCAAAAATGTATACAAAATACACATAAAATAATGTAAATTCGTATAAATATAAATAAACAAAATACCAATAAGAGAGTGTGTAGTTGTATAAATATAAATATACAAAATGCACATAAAATATCGTAAATTTGTATAAAACTATATACAAAAATACACAGAAGTAATTAAATTTGTATGAAAATAGATATACAAAATACACACAAAATAAGCTTAATTGAAATATATATACAAAATACATAAAATAAAGTAAATTCGTTTCAAAATATTTTTAACAAATACACATATAATAACGTAAATTTGTAAAAAAATATATAAACAAAATACACATTAAGTAATGTAAATACGTATAAAAAAATATTTACAAAATACACAAATAATCAAGTCATTCGTATCAAAATAAATAAACAAAAAACTAATTAAATAATGTAAATTTGTATGAGAAAACATATACAATATACACATAAAATAACGTTTTAAGTTTCAATAAAAATATATGTACAAAAATGCACATAAAACTAGTTTGCATAAAAAAATATATACAAAACACACATTAGATAATGTAAATGAGTATAAAAATATGTATACAAAATACCTATGAAATAATCTAAATTCGTATTTTTGGATTTTTGGAAATTTCCATTATTTTATGTGTATTTTGTATATGTATTTCAATACAAATTTACCTAATTTTATATGTTTTTTGTATATTTATTTTCATACAAGTTTAAATTATTTTTGTGTATTTTTGTTTATAGTTTTATACAAATTTAGGTTATTTTATGTGTATTTTGTATATCTATTTTCATCCAAATTTACATTCTTTTCATGATATTTTGTTTATTTATTTTGACACGAATTAACATTATTTAATGTGTATTTTGTATATATATTTTTATACGTATTTACATTATTTCAAGTGTATTTTGTATATATATTTCTATAGAAATCTGCGTTATTTTATTTGTATTCGTATATATATTTTGAAACAAATTTACATTGTTTTATGTGTATTTTGCATATTTTTTCAATACAAATTTACCTTATTGTATGTGCATTTTGTATATTAATTTTAATACAAATTTGATTAATCGATGTGTATTTTTGTATATGTATTTTTATAAAAATATGCTTTATTTTATGGGAATTTTGCATCTTTATTTTCATACAAATTTACATTATTTTATTGATATTCTGTGTATTTATTTTGATATGATTTTACATTATTCTATGTGTATTTTGTATATATATTGTATATAAAATGTATATGTTTTCATTTCATACAAATCTACATTATTTTATATGTTTTTTGTACATGTATTTAAATACAAAATTAATTAGTTATATGTGTATTTTGTATATCTATTTTGTATGTATATTTTCATAGAAATTCGTATATATATTTCAATACAAATTTACTTTATTGTACGTGCATTTTGTATATTTATTTTAATACAAATCTAATTATTTATATGTATTTTTGTATATATATTTTTATTCAAATATGCGTTATTATATGGATAATTTGCATCTTTATTTTCATACAATTTTACATTATTTTATTGATATTTTCTTTATTTATTTTGATACGATTTAACATTATTCTATGTGTTTTTTGTATATATTTTTTTATACATATTTACATTATTTAATGTTCATTTTGAATATATATTTTATCCAAATTTACATTATTTTATGTGTATTTGTTTATATATTTTCATACATATTTACATTATTTTATGTGTTTTTTGTATATATATTTTTCTACGAATTTAAATTATTTTGTGTATTTTGTATATACATTTTCATAAAAAAATTACATTATTTTATTGTGTGTATAAGTATATATTTTGATACAAATTTTATACAAATTCATGTTATTTAATGTGTATTTGTATATATATTTTCATACAAATTTATATTATTTTATGTGTATTTTTTCATATATTTCATTACAAATTTACCTTATTTTATGTTTATTTTGTATATTTATTTCATTCAATTTTAAATTATTTTATGTGTATTTTTGTATTTGTATTTAGGTTATTTTATATGTATTTTGTATATATATTTTCATCCAAAATTACATTATTTTATTGGTATTTCTTAATTTAATTCAATACGAATTTAGATTATTTCATAGGTATTTTGTATACATATTTTTATACTCATTTACATTATCTAATGTGTGTTTTGTATATATATTTTTATGCAAATTTATTTAATGTTCATTTTTGTACATATATTTTTATAGAAATTTGCGTTATTTTATGTATATAGTTTTATATAAATTTACGTTATTTTATGTGCATTTTGTATATTTATATTTATACAAATACACATTCTTTTATTGGTATATTGTTTATTTACATTTATACGAATTTACATTATTTTATGTGTATTTTGTATACATTTTTTTATTCGTATTTACTTAATTTTATGTGTATTTTGTATATGTATTTTTATAGAAATCTACGTTATTTTATGTGTATTCGTATATATATTTTGAAACAAATTTACATTATTTTATATGTATTTTGCATATCTATTTCAATACAAATTTACCTTATTGTATGTGCTTTTTGTATATTTATTTTAATACAAGTTCAAATATTTTATGTGTATTTTGGTATCAATAATTTTATAAAAAATGCGTTATTTTATAGGTATTTTGCATCTTAATTTTCATACAAATTTACATTATTTTATTAATATTCTGTGTATATATTTTGATACGATTTTACATTATTCTATTTGTGTTTTGTATATATTTTTTTATACATACATTATTTAATGTGTATTTTGTATATATATTTCATACGAATTTACGTTATTATATGTGTTATTGTTTATATATTTTCTTTCAAATTTACATTATTTTATGTATATTTTGTATATGTATTTCAATACAAATTAACCTAATTTTATGTGTATTTTGTATATTTTTTTTCAGAGAAATTTAAATAATTTTTGTGTATTTTTGTATATAGTTTTATACAAATTTAGGTTATTTTACGTACGCATTTACATTATTTAATATGTGTTTTGTATATATATTTTTATCCAACATAAAATAAAGTAAATTCGTTTCAAAATATTTTTAACAAATACACATATATTAACGTAAATTTGTAAAAAAATATATAAACAAAATACACATTAAGTAATGTAAATACGTATAAAAAAATATTTACAAAATACACAAATAATCATTCGTATCAAAATAAATAAACAAAAAACTAATTAAATAATGTAAATTTATATGAAAACATATACAAATACACATAAAATAACGTTTTAAGTTTCAATAAAATATATGTACAAAATGCACATAAGATTAGTTTGCATAAAAAAATATATACAAAACACCCATTAGATAATGTAAATGAGTATAAAAATATGTATACAAAATACCTATGAAATAATCTAAATTTGTATTTTTGGATTTTTGGAAATTTCCATTATTTTATGTGTATTTTGCATATGTAGTTCAATACAAATTTACCTAATTTTATATGTTTTTTGTATATTTATTTTCATACATGTTTAATTTATTTGTGTGTATTTTTGTTTATAGCTTTATACAAATTTAGGTTATTTTATGTTTATTTTGTATATCTTTTTTAATACAAATACACAGTCTTTTCATGATATTTTGTTTATTTATTTTGACACGAATTAACATTATTTAATGTGTATTTTGTATATATTTTTATACGTATTTACATTATTTCAACTGTATTTTGTATATATATTTCTATAGAAATCTGCGTTATTTTATGTGTATTCGTATATATATTTTGAAACAAATTTACATTGTTTTATGTGTATTTTGCATATTTTTTCAATACAAATTTACCTTATTGTATGTGCATTTTGTATATTAATTCTAATACAAATTTGATTAATCTATGTGTATTTTTGTATATGTATTTTTATAAAAATATGCTTTATTTTATATGTATTTTGCATCTTTATTTTCATACAAATTTACATTATTTTATTGATGTTCTGTGTATTTATTTTGATATGATTTTACATTATTCTATGTGTATTTTGTATATATATTTTATATAAAATGTATTTGTTTTCATTTCATACAAATCTACATTATTTTATGTGTTTTTTGTATATGTATTTAAATACAAATTTAACTAGTTATATGTGTATTTTGTATATCTATTTGGAATGTATATTTTCATAGAAATTTACTCTATTTTATGAGTATTCGTATATATATTTTGATACAAATTTAAATTATTATTGTGTATTTTGCATATCTATTTCAATACAAATTTACTTTATTGTACGTGCATTTTGTATATTTATTTTAATACAAATCTAATTGTTTTATATGTATTTTTGTATATATATTTTTATGCAAATATGCGTTATTATATGGATATTTTGCATCTTTATTTTCATACAAATTTACATTATTTTATTGATATTTTCTTTATTTATTTTGATACGATTTAACATTATTCTATATGTTTTTTGTATATATTTTTTTTATACATATTTACATTATTTAATGTTCATTTTGTATATATATTTTATCCAAATTTACATTATTTTATGTGTATTTGTTTATATATTTTCATACATATTTACATTATTTTATGTGTTTTTTGTATATATATTTTTCTACGTATTTAAATTATTTTATGTGTATTTTGTATATACATTTTCATAAAAAAATTATGTTATTTTATTGTGTGTATAAGTATATATTTTGATACAAATTTTATACAAATTCATGTTATTTAATGTGTATTTGTATATATATTTTCATACAAATTTATATTATTTTATGTGTATTTTTTCATATATTTCATTACAAATTTACCTTATTTTATGTTTATTTTGTATATTTATTTCATTCAATTATAAATTATTTTATGTGTATATTTGTATTTGTATTTAGGTTATTTTATGTGTATTTTGTATATATATTTTCATCCAAAATTACATTATTTTATTGGTATTTCTTAATTTAATTCGATACGAATTTAGATTATTTCATAGGTATTTTGTATACATATTTTTATACTCATTTACATTATCTAATGTGTGTTTTGTATATATTTTTATGCAAATTTATTTAATGTTCATTTTGTACATATTTTATAGAAATTTGCGTTATTTTATGTATATAGTTTTATGTAAATTTACGTTATTTTATGTGCATTTGTATATTTATATTTATACAAATACCCATTCTTTTATTGGTATATTGTTTATTTACATTTATGAATTTACATTATTTTATGTGTATTTTGTATACATTTTTTATACGTATTTACTTAATTTTATGTGTATTTTGTATATGTATTTTTATAGAAATCTACGTTATTTTATGTGTATTCGTATATATATTTTGAAAAAAATTTACATTATTTTATATGTATTTTGCATATCTATTTCAATACAAATTTACCTTATTGTATGTGCTTTTTGTATATTTATTTTAATACAAGTTCAAATATTTTGTGTATTTTGGTATCAATAATTTAAAAAAATGCGTTATTTTATAGGTATTTTGCATCTTAATTTTCATACAAATTTACATTATTTTATTAATATTCTGTGTATATATTTTGATACGATTTTACATTATTCTATTTGTGTTTTGTATATATTTTTTTATACATATTTACATTATTTAATGTGTATTTTGTATATATATTTCATACAAATGTACGTTATTATATGTGTTATTGTTTATATATTTTCTTTCAAATTTACATTATTTTATGTATATTTTGTATATGTATTTCAATACAAATTAACCTAATTTTATGTGTATTTTGTATATTTCTTTTCAGAGAAATTTAAATTATTTTTGTGTATTTTTGTATATAGTTTTATACAAATTTAGGTTATTTTACGTACGCATTTACATTATTTAATGTGTGTTTTGTATATATATTTTTATCCAACATAAAATAAAGTAAATTCGTTTCAAAATATTTTTAACAAATACACATATATTAACGTAAATTTGTAAAAAAATATATAAACAAAATACACATTAAGTAATGTAAATACGTATAAAAAAATATTTACAAAATACACAAATAATCAAGTCATTCGTATCAAAATAAATAAACAAAAAACTAATTAAATAATGTAAATTTATATGAGAAAACATATACAAAACACACATAAAATAACGTTTTAAGTTTCAATAAAAATATATGTACAAAAATGCACATAAGATTAGTTTGCATAAAAAAATATATACAAAACACACATTAGATAATGTAAATGAGTATAAAAATATGTATACAAAATACCTATGAAATAATCTAAATTTGTATTTTTGGATTTTTGGAAATTTCCATTATTTTATGTGTATTTTGCATATGTATTTCAATACAAATTTACCTAATTTTATATGTTTTTTGTATATTTATTTTCATACAAGTTTAAATTATTTTTGTGTATTTTTGTTTATAGCTTTATACAAATTTAGGTTATTTTATGTGTATTTTGTATATCTATTTTCATACAAATACACATTCTTTTCATGATATTTTGTTTATTTATTTTGACACGAATTAACATTATTTAATGTGTATTTTGTATATATATTTTTATACGTATTTACATTATTTCAAGTGTATTTTGTATATATTTCTATAGAAATCTGAGTTATTTTATGTGTATTCGTATATATATTTTGAAACAAATTTACATTGTTTTATGTGTATTTTGCATATTTTTTCAATACAAATTTACCTTATTGTATGTGCATTTTGTATATTAATTCTAATACAAATTTGATTAATCTATGTGTATTTTTGTATATGTATTTTTATAAAAATATGCTTTATTTTATATGTATTTTGCATCTTTATTTTCATACAAATTTACATTATTTTATTGATATTCTGTGTATTTATTTTGATATGATTTTACATTATTCTATGTGTATTTTGTATATATATTTTATATAAAATGTATTTGTTTTCATTTCATACAAATCTACATTATTTTATGTGTTTTTTGTACATGTATTTAAATACAAATTTAACTAGTTATATGTGTATTTTGTATATCTATTTTGTATGTATATTTTCATAGAAATTTACTCTATTTTATGAGTATTCGTATATATATTTTGATACAAATTTAAATTATTATTGTGTATTTTGCATATCTATTTCAATACAAATTTACTTTATTGTACGTGCATTTTGTAAATTTTTTTAATACAAATCTAATTGTTTTATATGTATTTTTGTATATATATTTTTATGCAAATATGCGTTATTATATGGATATTTTGCATCTTTATTTTCATACAAATTTACATTATTTTATTGATATTCTCTTTATTTATTTTGATACGATTTAACATTATTCTATGTGTTTTTTGTATATATTTTTTTTAATACATATTTACATTATTAAATGTTCATTTTGTATATATATTTTATCCAAATTTACATTATTTTATGTGTATTTGTTTATATATTTTCATACATATTTACATTATTTTATGTGTTTTTTGTATATATATTTTTCTACTTATTTAAATTATTTTATTTTTATTTTTTATATAAATTTTAATAAAAAAATTAATTTATTTTATTGTGTGTATAAGTATATATTTTGATACAAATTTTATACAAATTCATGTTATTTAATGTGTATTTGTATATATATTTTCATACAAATTTATATTATTGTATGTGTATTTTACAAATTTACCTTATTTTATGTTTATTTTGTATATTTATTTCATTCAATTTTAAATTATTTTATGTGTATATTTGTATTTGTATTTAGGTTATTTTATGTGTATTTTGTATATATATTTTCATCCAAAATTACATTATTTTATTGGTATTTCTTAATTTAATTCGATACTAATTTATATTATTTAATATGTATTTTTTATAAATATTTTTATAATAATTTAAATTATCTAATGTGTGTTTTGTATATATATTTTATTCAAATTTATTTAATGTTCATTTTGTACATATATTTTATAGAAATTTGCGTTATTTTATGTATATAGTTTTATATAAATTTACGTTATTTTATGTGCATTTTGTATATTTATATTTATACAAATACACATTCTTTTATTGGTATATTGTTTATTTACATTTATACGAATTTACATTATTTTATGTGTATTTTGTATACATTTTTTTATACGTATTTACTTAATTTTATTTGTATTTTGTATATGTATTTTTATAGAAATCTACGTTATTTTATGTGTATTCGTATATATATTTTGAAACAAATTTACATTATTTTATATGTATTTTGCATATCTATTTCAATACAAATTTACCTTATTGTATGTGCTTTTTGTATATTTATTTTAATACAAGTTCAAATATTTCATGTGTATTTTGGTATCAATAATTTTATAAAAAATGCGTTATTTTATAGGATTTTGCATCTTAATTTTCATACAAATTTACATTATTTTATTAATATTCTGTGTATATATTTTGATACGATTTTACATTATTCTATTTGTGTTTTGTATATATTTTTTTATACATATTTACATTATTTAATGTGTATTTTGTATATATATTTCATACAAATTTACGTTATTATATGTGTATTTGTTTATATATTTTCTTTCAAATTTTCATTATTTTATGTATATTTTGTATATGTATTTCAATACAAATTAACCTAATTTTATGTGTATTTTGTATATTTCTTTTCAGACAAATTTAAATTATTTTTGTTTATTTTTGTATATAGTTTTATACAAATTTAGGTTATTTTACGTACGCATTTACATTATTTAATGTGTGTTTTGTATATATATTTTTATCCAAAGTTACTTTATTTTACGTTCATTTTGGACATATTTTTATAGAAATTAGCGGTATTTTATATGTATTTGTATATGTTTTCTCATACAAATTTACATTATTCTTTTATTGATATTTTGTTTATTTATTTTGACGCGAATTTACATTATTTAATGTGTATTTTATATATATATATATATTTTTATACGTGTTTACATCATTTGATGTGTATTTTGTATATATATTTCTATAGAAATCTACGTTGATTTATGAGTATTCGTATATAGATTTTCAAATAAATTTACACTGTTTTATGTGTATTTTGCATATTTTTTCAATACAAATTTACCTTATTGTATATGCATTTTGTATATTAATTTCAATACAAATATAATTAAGCTATGTGTATTTTTGTATATATATTTTTATAAAAATATGCCTTATTTTATGGGAATTTTGCATTTTTATTTTCATACAAATTTACATTATTTTATTTATATTGTTAATTTGTTTTGAAACAATTTTACATTATTCTATGTGTATTTTGTATATCTATTTTTATACGTATTTACTTAATTTTATGTGTATTTTGTATATATATTTATATAGAAATCTACGTTATTTTATGTGTATTCGTATTTTGAAACAAATTTACGTTGTTTTATATGTATTTTTGCATATCTCTTTCAATACAAGTTTACGTTATTGTATGTGCATTTTGTATATTTATTTCAATACAAATTTAAATGTTTTATGTGTATTTTGGTATATATATTTTTATAAGAAATGCGCTATTTGATGGGAATTTTGCATCTTTATTTTCATACAAATTTACATTATTTTATTAATATTCGGTGTATTTATTTTGATACGATTTCACATTATTCTATTTGTTTTTTGTATATATTTTTTTATACATATTTACATTATTTAATGTTTATCTTGCATATATATTTCATACAAATTTATTATCTATTATTTATTTTCATACAAATACACATTCTTTTCATGATAATTTGTTTATTTATTTTGACACGAATTTACCAAGATATGTATTTTGTATATATATTTTTATACGTATTTACATAATTTCATGTATATTTTGTATATATATTTCTATAGAAATCTACGTTATTTTATGTGTATTCGTATATATATTTTTAAACAAATTTACTTTGTTTTATATATATTTTTTATTATCTCTTTCAATACATGTTTACCTTACTGTATATGCATTTTGTATATTTATTTCAATAAAAATTTAAATATTTTATGTGTATTTTGTTATATATATTTTTATAAAAAATGCGCTATTTTATGGGAATTTTTCATCTTTCTTTTCATACAAATTTACATTGTTTTATGGATATTCTGTGTATTTATATTGATATGAGTTTACATTATTCTATTTCTTTTTTGTATATATTTTTTTATACACATTTACATTATTTAATGTGTATCTTACATATATATTTTATACAAATTTACGTTATTTTAAGTATATTTGTTTATATATTTTTATTCAAATTTACATTATTTTATGTGTATTTTGTATATGTATTTCAAAAAAAATTTACCTATTTTTATGTGTATTTTGTATATTTCTTTTCATACAAATTTTAAATATTTTTGTGTATTTTTGTATATAGTTTTATACAAATTTAGGTTATTTTATGTACGCATTTACATTATTTAATGTGTGTTTTGTATATATATTTTTATGCAAATTTACTATATTTTATGTGCAATTTTGTACATATATTTTTTTAGAAATTTGCGTTATTTAATGTGTATTTGTATATGTTTTCTCGTACAAATTTACATTATTTTATTGCTATTTTGTTTATTTATTTTGATACGAATGAAAATAGATATACAAAATATACATAAAATAAACTAAATTTGTATTGAAATATATATACAAAATACATAAAATAATGTAAATTTGTATCAAAATATTTTAACATATGCGCATAAAATAACGTAAATTTGTTTTAAAATATACAAAATACACATTAAATAATGTAAATATGTATAGAAAAATATATACAAAAACAAATTGAATAATGTAAAATCGTATCAAAATAAATACACAGAATATTAATAAAACAATGTAAATTTGTATGAAAATAAAGATGCAAAATACCCATTAAATAACGCATTTTTTTATAAAAATATATATACCAAAATACACATGAAAAAATGAATTTGTATTAAAATAAATATACAAAATACACATACAATAAGGTAAATCTGTATTGAAATAGATATGCAAAATACATATAAAACAATGTAAATTTGTTTCAAAATATATATACGAATACACATAAAATAACGTAGATTTGTATAAAAATATATATACAAAATACACATAAAATTAAGTAAATACGTATAAGAAAATGTATACAAAATACACATAAAATAATGTAAATTCGTAGCAAAATAAAAAAATGTGTATTTGTATAAATATAAATATACAAAATACACATAAAATAACGTAAATTTGTATAAAACTATATACAAAAATACACAGAAGTAATTAAATTCGTATGAAAATAGATATACAAAATACAGATAAAATAAGCTAAATTTGAATTGAAATGTATATACAAAATACATAAAATAACGTAAATTTGTTTAAAAATATATAAACAAAATACACATTAAGTAATGTAAATACGTATAAAAAATATGTACAAAATACACATATAATCATGTAATTCGTATCAAACTAAATAAACAAAATATCAATAAAATAATGTAAATTTGTATGAGAAAACATATAAAAATACATATAAAATAACGCTAATTTCTATAAAAATATATTTCCAAAAATGAACGTAAAATAAAGTAACTTTGGATAAAAATATATATACAAAACACACATTAAATAATTTAAATGCGTACGTAAAATAACCTAAATTTGTATAAAACTATATACAAAAATACTCAAAAATAATTTAAATTTGTCTGAAAAGAAATATACAAAATACACATAAAATTAGGTTAATTTGTATTGAAATACATATACAAAATACACATAAAATAATGAAAATTTGAAAGAAAATATATAAAAAAATACACATATAATAACGTAAATTTGTATGAAATATATATACAAAATTCACATTAAATAATGTAAATATGTATAAAAAAATATATACAAAACACAAATAGAATAATGTAAAATCGTATCAAAATATATACACAGAATATTAATGAAATAATGTAAATTTGTATGAAAATTAAGATGCAAAATACCTATAAAATAACGCATTTTTATAAAATTATTGATACCAAAATACACATAAAATATTTAAACTTGTATTAAAATAAATATACAAAAAGCACATACAATAAGGTAAATTTGTATTGAAATAGATATGCAAAATACATATAAAATAATGTAAATTTGTTTCAAAATATATATACGAATACACATAAAATAACGTAGATTTCTATAAAAATACATATACAAAATACATATAAATTAAGTAAATACGTATAAAAAAATGTATACAAAATACACATAAAATAATGTAAATTCGTATAAATGTAAATAAACAATATATCAATAAAAGAATGTGTATTTGTATAAATATAAATATACAAAATGCACATAAAATAACGTAAATTTATATAAAACTATATACATAAAATAACGCAAATTTCTATAAAAATATATGTTCAAAAATGAACATTAAATAAATTTGCATAAAAATATATATACAAAACACACATTAGATAATGTAAATGAGTATAAAAATATGTATACAAAATACCTATGAAATAATCTAAATTCGTATCGAATTAAATTAAGAAATACCAATAAAATAATGTAATTTTGGATGAAAATATATATACAAAATACACATAAAATAACCTAAATACAAATACAAATATACACATAAAATAATTTAAAATTAAATGAAATAAATATACAAAATAAACATAAAATAAGGTAAATTTGTAATGAAATATATGAAAAAATACACATAAAATAATATAAATTTGTATGAAAATATATATACAAATACACATTAAATAACATGAATTTATATAAAATTTGTATCAAAATATATACTTATACACACAATAAAATAACGTAATTTTTTTATGAAAATGTATATACAAAATACACATAAAATAATTTAAATACGTAGAAAAATATATATACAAAAAACACATAAAATAATGTAAATATGTATGAAAATATATAAACAAATACACATAAAATAATGTAAATTTGGATAAAATATATATACAAAATGAACATTAAATAATGTAAATATGTATAAAAAAAATATATACAAAAAACACATAGATTATTTCATAGGTATTTTGTATACATATTTTTATACTCATTTACATTATCTAATGTGTGTTTTGTATATATTTTTTTATGCAAACTAATTTTATGTGCATTTTTGTACATATATTTTTATAGAAACTTAAAACGTTATTTTATGTGTATTTTGTATATGTTTTCTCATACAAATTTACATTATTTAATTAGTTTTTATTTTATTTATTTTGATACGAATGACTTGATTATTTGTGTATATTGTAAATATTTTTTTATACGTATTTACATTACTTAATGTGTATTTTGTTTATATATTTTTTTACAAATTTACGTTATTATATGTGTATTTGTTAAAAATATTTTGAAACGAATTTACTTTATTTTATGTATTTTGTATATATATTTCAATTCAAATTTAGCTTATTTTGTGTGTATTTTGTATATCTATTTTCATACAAATTTAATTACTTCTGTGTATTTTTGTATATAGTTTTATACAAATTTACGTTATTTTATGTGCATTTTGTATATTTATATTTATACAAATACAAACTCTCTTATTGGTATTTTGTTTATTTATATTTATACGAATTTACATTATTTTATGTGTATTTTGTATACATTTTTGATTCGTATTTACTTAATTTTATTTATATTTTGTATATATATATTTATAGAAATCTACGTTATTTTATGTGTATTCCTATATATATTTTGAAACAAATTTACATTGTTTTATATGTGTTTTGCATATCTATTTTAATACAAATTTACCTTATTGTATTTGCATTTTGTATATTTATTTTAATACAAATTCAAATATTTTATGTGTATTTTGGTATATATAATTTTATAAAAAATGCGATATTTTATAGGTATTTGCATCTTAGTTTTCATACAAATGTACATTATTTTATTAATATTCTGTGTATATATTTTGATACGATTTTATATTATACTATTTGTGTTTTGTATATATTTTTTTATACATATTTTCATTATTTAATGTGTATTTTTTATATATATTTTATACAAATTAACGTTATTTTAAGTGTATTTGTTTATATAATTTCATTCAAATTTACATTATTTTAAGTGTATTTTGTATATGTATTTAAATACAAATTTACCTAATTTTATGTGTATTTTGTATATCTATTTTCATACAAATTTAAATTATTTTTTGTGTTATTTTGTATAAACATATAGAGTAAATTTCTATGATAATATATATTCAAAATACATTTAAATTATGTAAATAAGTATAAAAATATATATATCGAATACACCTAAAAAAATGAAAATTCGTATCAAAATAAATAAACAAAATTCCGATAAAAGAACGTATATTTGTAGGAAAATAAATATACAAAATACACATAAAATTACGAAAATTTGAATAAAAATATATACAAAAAAACAAAAAAATAAATTTCAATTTGTATGAAAATAGATATACAAAATACACATATAATTAGTTAAATTTGAATTTAAATACATGTACAAAATACATATAAAATAATGTAAATTTGTATGAAATGAAAACAAATACACATAAAATAACGTACATTTGTATAAAATAGATATACAAAATATACATAGAATAATGTAAAATCGTATCAAAATAAATACACAGAATATCAATAAAATAATGTAATTTTGTATGAAAATAAAGATGCAAAATAAACATAAAATAAAGCATATTTTTTTAAAAATATATATACAAAAATACACATAGAATAATTAAATGTGTATTAAAATTAATATACAAAATGCACGTACAATAAGGTAAATTTGTATTGAAAAAATATACAAAATGCACATAAAAGTGTAAATTTGTTTAAAAATCTATATACGAATACACATAAAATAACGTAGATTTCTATAGAAATATATATACAAAATACACATAAAATGATGTAAATACGTATAAAAATATATATACAAAATACACATTAAATAATTTAAATTCTCGTCAAAATAAATAAACAAAATATCAATAAAAGAATGTGTATTTGTTTGAAAATAGATATACAAAATACTCATAAAATAACCTAAGTTTGTATAAAACTATATACAAAAATACACAAAAATAATTTAAATTTGTATGAAAATATATATACAAAATACACATAAAATTAGGTAAATTTGTATTGAAATACATATACAAAATACAAATAAAATAATGGAAATTTGAATTAAAATATATAAACATATACACTTAAAATAACGGAAATTTGTATCAAATATATATACAAAATACACATTAAATAATGTAAATATGTATAAAAAAATGTATACAAAACACAAATAGAATAATGTAAAATCGTATCAACAATACACAGAATATTAATAAAGTACTGTAAATTTGTATGAAAATAAAGATGCAAAATAGCCATAAAATAACGCATTTTTTATAAAAATATATATACCAAAATACACATAAAATATTAAAATTTGTATTAAAATAGATATAAAAAATGCACATACTATAAGGTAAATTTGTATTGAAATAGATATGCAAAACACATATAAAACAATGTAAATTTGTTTAAAAATCTATATACGAATACACATAAAATAACGTAGATTTCTATAGACACATTAAGTAATGTAAATACGTATAAAAAATATGTACAAAATACACATACAAAATACACATAAAATGAAGTAAATACGTATAAAAAAATTAATACAAAAAATACATAAAAATCGTATCAAAATAAATAAACAAAATACCAGAAAAAGAATGTGTATTTGTATAATATAAATATACAAAATACACATAAAATATCGTAAATTTGTATAAAACTATATACAAAAAAACACAGAAGTAATTAAATTTGTATGAAAATATATATACAAAATACAGCTAAAATAAGCTAAATTTGAATTGAAATGTACATACAAAATACATAAAATAATGTAAATCTGTATCAAAATATTTATACAAATACATATAATAACGTAGATTTGTTTAAAAATATATATAAAAAAATACACATTAAGTAATGTAAATACGTATAAAAAATATGTACAAAATACACATATAATCATGTAATTCGTATCAAAATAAATAAACAAAATAGCAATAAAATAATGTAAATTTGTATGAGAAAACATATACAAATAACGCAAATTTCTATAAAAATATATGTACAAAAATGCACATAAAATAAAGTAAATTTGCAAAAACATATATATACAAAACACACACTAAATAATGTAAATGCATACATAAAATAACCTAAATTTGTATAAAACTATATACAAAAATACACAAAAATGATTTAAATTTGTTTGAAAAGAAATATACAAAATACACATAAAACTAGGTAAATTTGTATTGAAATACATTTACAAAATACACATCAAATAATGTAAAATTGAATGAAAATATATAAGCAAATACACTTAAAATAACGTAAATTTGTATAAAATATATATGCAAGATACACATTAAATAATGTAAATGTGTATAAAAAATATATATATAAAAACAAATAGAATAATGTAAAATCGTATCAAAATAAATACACAGAATATCAATAAAATAATGTAAATTTGTATGAAAATAAAGATGCAAAATTCCCAAAAATTATCGCATTTTTTATAAAAATATATTTACCAAAATACACATCAAATATTTAAATTTGTATTGAAATAAATATACAAAATGCATATACAGTAAGGTAAATTTGTATTGAAAGAGATATTCAAAAATACATATAAAACAATATAAATCTGTTTCAAAATATATATACGAATACACATAAAATAAAGTAGATTTCTATAGAAATATATATACAAAATACATATGAAATTATGTAAATACGTATAAAAATATATATACAAAATACATATCAAATAATGTAAATTCGTGTCAAAATAAATAAACAAAATATCATGAAAAGAATGTGTATTTGTATGAAAATATATAATAGATAATAAATTTGTATAAAATATATATGCAAGATACACATTAAATAATGTAAATATGTATAAAAAAGTATATACAAAAAACAAATAGAATAATGTAACATCGTATCAAAATAAATACACCGAATATTAATAAAATAATGTAAATTTGTATGAAAATAAAGATGCAAAATTCCCATAAAATAGCGCATTTCTTATAAAAATATATATACCAAAATACACATAAAATATTTAAATTTGCATTGAAATAAATATACAAAATGCACATACAATAAGGTAAATTTGTATTAAAAGAGATATGCAAAAATACATATAAAACAATGTAAATTTGTTTCAAAATATATATACGAATACAAATAAAAAAACGTAGATTTCTATAAAAATATATATACAAAATACACATAAAATTAAGTAAATACTTATAAAAAAATGTATACAAAATACACATAAAATAATGTAATTTCGAATTAAAATAAATGTCAATTTGAATGAAAATATATAAACAAATACACTTAAAATAACGTAAATTTGTATAAAATATATATGCAAGATACACATTAAATAATATAAATGTGTATAAAAAAATATATACAAAAACAAATAGAATAATGTAAAATCGTATCAAAATAAATACACAGAATATCAATAAAATAATGTAAATTTGTATGAAAATAAAGATGCAAAATTCCCAAAAATTATCGCATTTTTTATAAAAATATATATACCAAAATACACATAAAATATTTAAATTTGTATTGAAATAAATATACAAAATGCATATACTGTAAGGTAAATTTGAATTATAAGAGATATTCAAATATACATATAAAAGAATTTAAATTTGTTTCAAAATATATATACGAATACACATAAAGTAAAGTAGATTTCTATAGAAATATATATACAAAATACATATGAAATTATGTAAAAACGTATAAAAATATATATACAAAATACATATCAAATAATGTAAATTCGTTTCAAGATAAGTTAACAAAATATCATGAAAAGAATGTGTATTTGTATAAAAATAGATAATAGATAATAAATTTGTTTAAAATATATATGCAAGATACACATTAAATAATGTAAATAGGCATAAAAAAGTATATACAAAAAACAAATAGAATAATGTAAAATCGTATCAAAATAAATACAGCGAATATTAATAAAATAATGTAAATTTGTATGAAAATAAAGATGCAAAATTCCCATAAAATAGCGCATTTCTTATAAAAATATATATACCAAAATACATATAAAATATTTTAATTTGTATTGAAATAAATATTCAAAATGCACATACAATAAGGTAAATTTGTATTGAAAGAAATATGCAAAAATACATATAAAACAAAGTAAATTTGTTTCAAAATATATATACGAATACAAATAAAAAAACGTAGATTTCTATAAAAATATATATACAAAATACACATAAAATTAAGTAAATACGTATAAAAAAATGTATACAAAATACACATAAAATAATGTAAATTCGATTTAAAATAAATAAACAAAATACCAATAAAAGAATGTGTATTTCGATAAATATAAATATACAAAATACATATACAAAATAAACATAAAATAAGGTAGATTTGTAATAAAATATATGTACAAAATACACGTAAAATAATGTAAATTTATATGAAAATATATATACAAATACACATAAAATACCATGAATCTGTATAAAAATATATATTCAAAATAAATATTAAATAATGTAAAAGCGTATAAAAATATATATACAAAGTACATATAAAATAATGCAAATTCGTATCAATATAAATCAACAAAACACCAATAAAATAATATATATTTGAATGAAAATAAATTTACAAAATACACATAACATAACTAAAATTTGTATTAAAATATATACAAAAATACATAGAAATAATTTGAGTTTGGATGAAAATAGATATACAAAATACACATAAAACTAGGTAAATTTCTTTTGAAATGTATATACAAAATACCCATAAAATATTGTAACTTTGTGTCAAAATATATAAACAAATACACATAAAATAACGTAAATTTGTATGAAAAATATATACAAAATAAACATAGAATAATGTCAATTCGTATCAAAATGAATGAGCAGAATATCAATAAAATAATGTAAATTTGTATGAAAATAAAGATGCAAAATACCCAAAAAATAAAGCATATGTTTATAAAAATACAGATACAAAAACACATCGAATAATTAAATTTGTATTAAAATTAATATACAAAATGCGTATATAATAATGTAAATTTGTATTGAAAAAATATGCAACATACACGTTTACTCATACAAATTTATATTATTTTATTGGTATTTTGTTTATTTATTTTGATACGAATTACATGATTATATGTGTATTTTGTACATATTTTTTTATACGTATTTGCATTATTTAATGTGTATTTTGTTTATATTTTCATACAAATTTACGTTATTATATGTGTATTTGTATAAATATTTTCATACAAATTTACTTTATTTCATGTATTTTGAATATATATTTCAATTCAAATTTAGCTTATTTTGTGTGTATTTTGTATATATTTTCATACAAATTTAATTACTTCTGTGTATTTTTGTATATAGTTTTATATAAATTTACGTTATTTTATGTGTATTTTGTATATTTATATTTATACAAATACACATTCTTTTATTGGTATTTTGTTTATTTATTTTGATACGAATTTACATTATTTTATGTGTATTTTGTATACATTTTTTATACGTATTTACTTCATTTTATGTGTATTTTGTATATATATATTTATAGAAATCTACGTTATTTTATGTGTATTCGTATACATATTTTGAAACAAATTTACATTGTTTTATATGTATTTTGCATATCTATTTCAATACAAATTTACCTTATTGTATGTGTTTTTTATATATTTATTTTAATTGAAATTTAATTTTCTTATGTGTATTTTGGTATATATATTTTTATAAATAAAAAAAATGCGTTATTTTATGGGTATTTTGCCTCTTTATTTTCATACAAATTTACATTATTTTATTAATATTCTGTGTATTTATTTTGATACGATTTTACATTATTCTATTTGTGTTTTGTATATATTTAAAAAAAAAATTACGTTATTTTAAGTGTATTTGTTTATGTCTTTTCATTCAAATTTACATTATTTTATGTGTATTTTGTATATGTATTTCAATACAAATTTACCTAATTTTATGTGTATTTTGTATATTTATTTTCATACAAATTTAAAATATTTTGTGTATTTTTGTATATAGTTTGATACAAATTTATGTTATTTTATGTGTATTTTGTATATCTATTTTCATACAAATACACATTCTTTATTTATATTTTGTTTATTTATTTTGACGCGAATTTACATTATTTAATGTGTATTTTGTATATATATTTTTATACGTATTTACATCATTTCATGTATATTTTGTATAGTTTTAAACAAATTTATATTATTTAATGTGTATTTTGTATATATATATTTATACAAATACATTCTTTATTGGTATTTTGTTTCTTTATTTTGATACGAATTTACATTATTTTATGTGTATTTTGTATACATTTTTTTATACGTATTTATTTCATTTTATGTGTATTTTGTTTATATATTTTTATAGAAATCTACGTTATTTTATGTGTATTCGTATATATATTTTGAAACAAATTTACATTGTTTTATATGTATTTTGCATATCTATTTCAATACAAATTTACCTTATTGTATGTGTTTTTTGTATATTTATTTTAATACGAATTTAATTTTTTGATGTGTATTTTGGTATATATATTTTTATAAATAAAAAAATGCGTTATTTTATGGGTATTTTGCTTCTTTATTTTCATGAAAATTTACATTATTTTATTAATATTCTGTGTATTTATTTTGATACGATTTTACATAATTCTATTTGTGTTTTGTACATATTTTTTTTATACAAATTTACGTTATTTTAAGTGTATTTGTTTATGTATTTTCATTCAAATTTACATTATTTTATGTGTATTTTGTGTATGTATTTCAATACAAATTTTCCTAATTTTATGTGTATTTTGTATATTTATTTTCATACAAATTTAAAATATTTTTGTGTATTTTGTATATAGTTTGAGTATGTATTGAAATAAATATACAAAATGCATATACAGTAAGGTAAATTTGTATTAAAGGAGATATTCAAAAATACATATAAAACAATGTAAATTTGTTTCAAAATATATATACGAATACACATAATAAAGTAGATTTCTATAGAAATATATATACAAAATACATATGAAATTATGTAAATACGTATAAAACTATATATACAAAATACATATCAAATAATGTAAATTCGTGTCAAAATAAATTAACAAAATATCATGAAAAGAATGTGTATTTGTATAAAAATAGATAATAGATAATAAATTTGTTTAAAATATATATGCAAGATACACATTAAATAATGTAAATAGGCATAAAAAAGTATATACAAAAAACAAATAGAATAATGTAAAATCGTATCAAAATAAATACAGCGAATATTAATAAAATAATGTAAATTTGTATGAAAATAAAGATGCAAAATTCCCATAAAATAGCGCATTTCTTATAAAAATATATATACCAAAATACTCATAAAATATTTAAATTTGTATTGAAATAAATATTCAAAATGCACATACAATAAGGTAAATTTGTATTGAAAGAAATATGCAAAAATACATATAAAACAAAGTAAATTTGTTTCAAAACATATATACGAATACAAATAAAAAAACGTAGATTTCTATAAAAATATATATACAAAATACACATAAAATTAAGTAAATACGTATAAAAAAATGTATACAAAATACACATAAAATAATGTAAATTCGATTTAAAATAAATAAACAAAATACCAATAAAAGAATGTGTATTTCGATAAATATAAATATACAAAATACATATACAAAATAAACATAAAATAAGGTAGATTTGTAATAAAATATATGTACAAAATACACGTCAAATAATGTAAATTTATATGAAAATATATATACAAATACACATAAAATACCATGAATCTGTATAAAAATATATATTCAAAATAAATATTAAATAATGTAAAAGCGTATAAAAATATATATATACAAAGTACATATAAAATAATATAAATTCGTATCAATATAAATCAACAAAACACCAATAAAATAATATATATTTGAATGAAAATAATTTACAACATAACATAACTAAATTATTAAAATAATATACAAAATACATAGAAATAATTTGAGTTTGTATGAAAATAGATATATAAAATACACATAAAACTAGGTAAATTTCTTTTGAAATGTATATACAAAATACAGATAAAATATTGTAAATTTGTGTCAAAATATATAAACAAATACATAAAATAACGTAAATTTGTATAATAAACATAGAATAATGTCAATTCGTATCAAAATGAATGAGCAGAATATCAATAAAATAATGTAAATTTGTATGAAAATAAAGATGCAAAATACCCAAAAAATAAAGCATATGTTTATAAAAATACAGATACAAAAATACACATCGAATAATTAAATTTGTATTAAAAATAATATACAAAATGCGTATATAATAATGTAAATTTGTATTGAAAAAATATGCAACATACACGTTTACTCATACAAATTTATATTATTTTATTGGTATTTTGTTTATTTATTTTGATACGAATTACATGATTATATGTGTATTTTGTACATATTTTTTTATACGTATTTGCATTATTTAATGTGTATTTTGTTTATAAATTTTCATACAAATTTACGTTATTATATGTGTATTTGTATAAATATTTTCATACAAATTTACTTTATTTCATGTATTTTGAATATATATTTCAATTCAAATTTAGCTTATTTTGTGTGTATTTTGTATATATTTTCATACAAATTTAATTACTTCTGTGTATTTTTGTATATAGTTTTATATAAATTTACGTTATTTTATGTGTATTTTGTATATTTATATTTATACAAATACACATTCTTTTATTGGTATTTTGTTTATTTATTTTGATACGAATTTACATTATTTTATGTGTATTTTGTATACATTTTTTTATACGTATTTACTTCATTTTATGTGTATTTTGTATATATATATTTATAGAAATCTACGTTATTTTATGTGTATTCGTATACATATTTTGAAACAAATTTACATTGTTTTATATGTATTTTGCATATCTATTTCAATACAAATTTACCTTATTGTATGTGTTTTTTATATATTTATTTTAATTGAAATTTAATTTTCTTATGTGTATTTTGGTATATATATTTTTATAAATAAAAAAATGCGTTATTTTATGGGTATTTTGCCTCTTTATTTTCATACAAATTTACATTATTTTATTAATATTCTGTGTATTTATTTTGATACGATTTTACATTATTCTATTTGTGTTTTGTATATATTTTTTTATACAAATTTACGTTATTTTAAGTGTATTTGTTTATGTCTTTTCATTCAAATTTACATTATTTTATGTGTATTTTGTATATGTATTTCAATACAAATTTACCTAATTTTATGTGTATTTTGTATATTTATTTTCATACAAATTTAAAATATTTTTGTGTATTTTTGTATATAGTTTGATACAAATTTAGGTTATTTTATGTGTATTTTGTATATCTATTTTCATACAAATACACATTCTTTTATTGATATTTTGTTTATTTATTTTGACGCGAATTTACATTATTTAATGTGTATTTTGAATATATATTTTTATACGTATTTACATCATTTCATGTATATTTTGTATAGTTTTAAACAAATTTATATTATTTAATGTGTATTTTGTATATATATATTTATACAAATACACATTCTTTTATTGGTATTTTGTTTCTTTATTTTGATACGAATTTACATTATTTTATGTGTATTTTGTATACATTTTTTTATACGTATTTATTTCATTTTATGTGTATTTTGTTTATATATTTTTATAGAAATCTACGTTATTTTATGTGTATTCGTATATATATTTTGAAACAAATTTACATTGTTTTATATGTATTTTGCATATCTATTTCAATACAAATTTACCTTATTGTATGTGTTTTTTGTATATTTATTTTAATACGAATTTAATTTTTTGATGTGTATTTTGGTATATATATTTTTATAAATAAAAAAATGCGTTATTTTATGGGTATTTTGCTTCTTTATTTTCATGAAAATTTACATTATTTTATTAATATTCTGTGTATTTATTTTGATACGATTTTACATAATTCTATTTGTGTTTTGTACATATTTTTTTTATACAAATTTACGTTATTTTAAGTGTATTTGTTTATGTATTTTCATTCAAATTTACATTATTTTATGTGTATTTTGTGTATGTATTTCAATACAAATTTTCCTAATTTTATGTGTATTTTGTATATTTATTTTCATACAAATTTAAAATATTTTTGTGTATTTTGTATATAGTTTGAGTATGTATTGAAATAAATATACAAAATGCATATACAGTAAGGTAAATTTGTATTAAAGGAGATATTCAAAAATACATATAAAACAATGTAAATTTGTTTCAAAATATATATACGAATACACATAATAAAGTAGATTTCTATAGAAATATATATACAAAATACATATGAAATTATGTAAATACGTATAAAACTATATATACAAAATACATATCAAATAATGTAAATTCGTGTCAAAATAAATTAACAAAATATCATGAAAAGAATGTGTATTTGTATAAAAATAGATAATAGATAATAAATTTGTTTAAAATATATATGCAAGATACACATTAAATAATGTAAATAGGCATAAAAAAGTATATACAAAAAACAAATAGAATAATGTAAAATCGTATCAAAATAAATACAGCGAATATTAATAAAATAATGTAAATTTGTATGAAAATAAAGATGCAAAACTCCCATAAAATAGCGCATTTCTTATAAAAATATATATACCAAAATACATATAAAATATTTTAATTTGTATTGAAATAAATATTCAAAATGCACATACAATAAGGTAAATTTGTATTGAAAGAAATATGCAAAAATACATATAAAACAAAGTAAATTTGTTTCAAAACATATATACGAATACAAATAAAAAAACGTAGATTTCTATAAAAATATATATACAAAATACACATAAAATTAAGTAAATACGTATAAAAAAATGTATACAAAATACACATAAAATAATGTAAATTCGATTTAAAATAAATAAACAAAATACCAATAAAAGAATGTGTATTTCGATAAATATAAATATACAAAATACATATACAAAATAAACATAAAATAAGGTAGATTTGTAATAAAATATATGTACAAAATACACGTCAAATAATGTAAATTTATATGAAAATATATATACAAATACACATAAAATACCATGAATCTGTATAAAAATATATATTCAAAATAAATATTAAATAATGTAAAAGCGTATAAAAATATATATACAAAGTACATATAAAATAATGCAAATTCGTATCAATATAAATCAACAAAACACCAATAAAATAATATATATTTGAATGAAAATAAATTTACAAAATACACATAACATAACTAAAATTTGTATTAAAATATATACAAAAATACATAGAAATAATTTGAGTTTGGATGAAAATAGATATACAAAATACACATAAAACTAGGTAAATTTCTTTTGAAATGTATATACAAAATACCCATAAAATATTGTAACTTTGTGTCAAAATATATAAACAAATACACATAAAATAACGTAAATTTGTATGAAAAATATATACAAAATAAACATAGAATAATGTCAATTCGTATCAAAATGAATGAGCAGAATATCAATAAAATAATGTAAATTTGTATGAAAATAAAGATGCAAAATACCCAAAAAATAAAGCATATGTTTATAAAAATACAGATACAAAAAACACATCGAATAATTAAATTTGTATTAAAATAATATACAAATGCGTATATAATAATGTAAATTTGTATTGAAAAAATATGCAACATACACGTTTACTCATACAAATTTATATTATTTTATTGGTATTTTGTTTATTTATTTTGATACGAATTACATGATTATATGTGTATTTTGTACATATTTTTTATACGTATTTGCATTATTTAATGTGTATTTTGTTTATATATTTTCATACAAATTTACGTTATTATATGTGTATTTGTATAAATATTTTCATACAAATTTACTTTATTTCATGTATTTTGAATATATATTTCAATTCAAATTTAGCTTTTTTTTGTGTATTTTGTATATATTTTCATACAAATTTAATTACTTCTGTGTATTTTTGTATATAGTTTTATATAAATTTACGTTATTTTATGTGTATTTTGTATATTTATATTTATACAAATACACATTCTTTTATTGGTATTTTGTTTATTTATTTTGATACGAATTTACATTATTTTATGTGTATTTTGTATACATTTTTTTATACGTATTTACTTCATTTTATGTGTATTTTGTATATATATATTTATAGAAATCTACGTTATTTTATGTGTATTCGTATACATATTTTGAAACAAATTTACATTGTTTTATATGTATTTTGCATATCTATTTCAATACAAATTTACCTTATTGTATGTGTTTTTTATATATTTATTTTAATTGAAATTTAATTTTCTTATGTGTATTTTGGTATATATATTTTTATAAATAAAAAAAATGCGTTATTTTATGGGTATTTTGCCTCTTTATTTTCATACAAATTTACATTATTTTATTAATATTCTGTGTATTTATTTTGATACGATTTTACATTATTCTATTTGTGTTTTGTATATATTTTTTTATACAAATTTACGTTATTTTAAGTGTATTTGTTTATGTCTTTTCATTCAAATTTACATTATTTTATGTGTATTTTGTATATGTATTTCAATACAAATTTACCTAATTTTATGTGTATTTTGTATATTTATTTTCATACAAATTTAAAATATTTTTGTGTATTTTTGTATATAGTTTGATACAAATTTAGGTTATTTTATGTGTATTTTGTATATCTATTTTCATACAAATACACATTCTTTTATTGATATTTTGTTTATTTATTTTGACGCGAATTTACATTATTTAATGTGTATTTTGAATATATATTTTTATACGTATTTACATCATTTCATGTATATTTTGTATAGTTTTAAACAAATTTATATTATTTAATGTGTATTTTGTATATATATATTTATACAAATACACATTCTTTTATTGGTATTTTGTTTCTTTATTTTGATACGAATTTACATTATTTTATGTATTTTGTATACATTTTTTTATACGTATTTATTTCATTTTATGTGTATTTTGTTTATATATTTTTATAGAAATCTACGTTATTTTATGTGTATTCGTATATATATTTTGAAACAAATTTACATTGTTTTATATGTATTTTGCATATCTATTTCAATACAAATTTACCTTATTGTATGTGTTTTTTGTATATTTATTTTAATACGAATTTAATTTTTTGATGTGTATTTTGGTATATATATTTTTATAAATAAAAAAATGCGTTATTTTATGGGTATTTTGCTTCTTTATTTTCATGAAAATTTACATTATTTTATTAATATTCTGTGTATTTATTTTGATACGATTTTACATAATTCTATTTGTGTTTTGTACATATTTTTTTTATACAAATTTACGTTATTTTAAGTGTATTTGTTTATGTATTTTCATTCAAATTTACATTATTTTATGTGTATTTTGTGTATGTATTTCAATACAAATTTTCCTAATTTTATGTGTATTTTGTATATTTATTTTCATACAAATTTAAAATATTTTTGTGTATTTTGTATATAGTTTGAGTATGTATTGAAATAAATATACAAAATACAGTAAGGTAAATTTGTATTAAAGGAGATATTCAAAAATACATATAAAACAATGTAAATTTGTTTCAAAATATATATACGAATACACATAATAAAGTAGATTTCTATAGAAATATATATACAAAATACATATGAAATTATGTAAATACGTATAAAACTATATATACAAAATACATATCAAATAATGTAAATTCGTGTCAAAATAAATTAACAAAATATCATGAAAAGAATGTGTATTTGTATAAAAATAGATAATAGATAATAAATTTCTATAAAATATATATGCAAGATACACATTAAATAATGTAAATAGGTATAAAAAAGTATATACAAAAAACAAATAGAATAATGTAAAATCGTATCAAAATAAATACACCGAATATTAATAAAATAATGTAAATTTGTATGAAAATAAAGATGCAAAATTCCCATAAAATAGCGCATTTCTTATAAAAATATATATACCAAAATACTCATAAAATATTTAAATTTGTATTGAAATAAATATACAAAATGCACATACAATAAGGTAAATTTGTATTGAAAGAAATATGCAAAAATACATATAAAACAATGTAAATTTGTTTCAAAATATATATACGAATACAAATAAAAAAACGTAGATTTCTATAAAAATATATATACAAAATACACATAAAATTAAGTAAATACGTATAAAAAAATGTATACAAAATACACATAAAATAATGTAAACTCGATTTAAAATAAATAAACAAAATACCAATAAAAGAATGTGTATTTCGATAAATATAAATATACAAAATACATATACAAAATAAACATAAAATAAGGTAGATTTGTAATAAAATATATGTAAAATAAACGTAAAATAATGTAAATTTATATGAAAATATATATACAAATACACATAAAATACCATGAATCTGTATAAAATATATATTCAAAATAAATATTAAATAATGTAAAAGCGTATAAAAATATATACAAAGTACATATAAAATAATGCAAATTGTATCAATATAAATCAACAAAACACCAATAAAATAATATATATTTGAATGAAAATAAATTTACAAAATACACATAACATAACTAAAATTTGTATTAAAATATATACAAAAATACATAGAAATAATTTGAGTTTGGATGAAAATAGATATACAAAATACACATAAAACTAGGTAAATTTCTTTTGAAATTTATATACAAAATACCCATAAAATATTGTAACTTTGTGTCAAAATATATAAACAAATACACATAAAATAACGTAAATTTGTATGAAAAATATATACAAAATAAACATAGAATAATGTCAATTCGTATCAAAATGAATGAGCAGAATATCAATAAAATAATGTAAATTTGTATGAAAATAAAGATGCAAAATACCCAAAAAATAAAGCATATGTTTATAAAAATACAGATACAAAAATACACATCGAATAATTAAATTTGTATTAAAATTAATATACAAAATGCGTATATAATAATGTAAATTTGTATTGAAAAAATATGCAACATACACGTTTACTCATACAAATTTTTATTATTTTATTGGTATTTTGTTTATTTATTTTGATACGAATTACATGATTATATGTGTATTTTGTACATATTTTTTTATACGTATTTGCATTATTTAATGTGTATTTTGTTTATAAATTTTCATACAAATTTACGTTATTATATGTGTATTTGTATAAATATTTTCATACAAATTTACTTTATTTCATGTATTTTGAATATATATTTCAATTCAAATTTAGCTTATTTTGTGTGTATTTTGTATATATTTTCATACAAATTTAATTACTTGTGTATTTTTGTATATAGTTTTATATAAATTTACGTTATTTTATGTGTATTTTGTATATTTATATTTATACAAATACACATTCTTTTATTGGTATTTTGTTTATTTATTTTGATACGAATTTACATTATTTTATGTGTATTTTGTATACATTTTTTTATACGCATTTACTTCATTTTATGTGTATTTTGTATATATATATTTATAGAAATCTACGTTATTTTATGTGTATTCGTATACATATTTTGAAACAAATTTACATTGTTTTATATGTATTTTGCATATCTATTTCAATACAAATTTACCTTATTGTATGTGTTTTTTATATATTTATTTTAATTGAAATTTAATTTTCTTATGTGTATTTTGGTATATATATTTTTATAAATAAAAAAAATGCGTTATTTTATGGGTATTTTGCCTCTTTATTTTCATACAAATTTACATTATTTTATTTATATTCTGTGTATTTATTTTGATACGATTTTACATTATTCTATTTGTGTTTTGTATATATTTTTTTATACAAATTTACGTTATTTTAAGTGTATTTGTTTATGTCTTTTCATTCAAATTTACATTATTTTATGTGTATTTTGTATATGTATTTCAATACAAATTTACCTAATTTTATGTGTATTTTGTATATTTATTTTCATACAAATTTAAAATATTTTTGTGTATTTTTTATATAGTTTGATACAAATTTAGGTTATTTTATGTGTATTTTGTATATCTATTTTCATACAAATACACATTAATTTATTGATATTTTGTTTATTTATTTTGACGCGAATTTACATTATTTAATGTGTATTTTGAATATATATTTTTATACGTATTTACATCATTTCATGTATATTTTGTATAGTTTTAAACAAATTTATATTATTTAATGTGTATTTTGTATATATATATTTATACAAATACACATTCTTTTATTGGTATTTTGTTTCTTTATTTTGATACGAATTTACATTATTTTATGTGTATTTTGTATACATTTTTTTATACGTATTTATTTCATTGTATGTATTTTGTTTATATATTTTATAGAAATCTACGTTATTTTATGTGTATTCGTATATATTTTGAAACAAATTTACATTGTTTTATATGTATTTTGCATATCTATTTCAATACAAATTTACCTTATTGTATGTGTTTTTTGTATATTTATTTTAATACGAATTTAATTTTTTGATGTGTATTTTGGTATATACATTTTATAAATAAAAAATGCGTTATTTTATGGGTATTTTGCTTTATTTTCATGAAAATTTACATTATTTTATTAATATTCTGTGTATTTATTTTGATACGATTTTACATAATTCTATTTGTGTTTTGTACATATTTTTTTTATACAAATTTACGTTATTTTAAGTGTATTTGTTTATGTATTTTCATTCAAATTTACATTATTTTATGTGTATTTTGTGTATGTATTTCAATACAAATTTTCCTAATTTTATGTGTATTTTGTATATTTATTTTCATACAAATTTAAAATATTTTTGTGTATTTTGTATATAGTTTGAGTATGTATTGAAATAAATATACAAAATGCATATACAGTAAGGTAAATTTGTATTAAAGGAGATATTCAAAAATACATATAAAACAAAATAAATTTGTTTCAAAATATATATACGAATACACATAATAAAGTAGATTTCTATAGAAATATATATACAAAATACATATGAAATTATGTAAATACGTATAAAACTATATATACAAAATACATATCAAATAATGTAAATTCGTGTCAAAATAAATTAACAAAATATCATGAAAAGAATGTGTATTTGTATAAAAATAGATAATAGATAATAAATTTCTATAAAATATATATGCAAGATACACATTAAATAATGTAAATAGGTATAAAAAAGTATATACAAAAAACAAATAGAATAATGTAAAATCGTATCAAAATAAATACACCGAATATTAATAAAATAATGTAAATTTGTATGAAAATAAAGATGCAAAATTCACATAAAATAGCGCATTTCTTATAAAAATATATACCAAAATACTCATAAAATATTTAAATTTGTATTGAAATAAATATACAAAATGCACATACAATAAGGTAAATTTGTATTGAAAGAAATATGCAAAAATACATATAAAACAATGTAAATTTGTTTCAAAATATATATACGAATACAAATAAAAAAACGTAGATTTCTATAAAAATATATATACAAAATACACATAAAATTAAGTAAATACGTATAAAAAAATGTAAACAAAATACACATAAAATAATGTAAACTCGATTTAAAATAAATAAACAAAATACCAATAAAAGAATGTGTATTTCGATAAATATAAATATACAAAATACATATACAAAATAAACATAAAATAAGGTAGATTTGTAATAAAATATATGTACAAAATAAACGTAAAATAATGTAAATTTATATGAAAATATATACAAATACACATAAAATACCATGAATCTGTATAAAAATATATATTCAAAATAAATATTAAATAATGTAAAAGCGTATAAAAATATATATACAAAGTACATATAAAATAATGCAAATTCGTATCAATATAAATCAACAAAACACCAATAAAATAATATATATTTGAATGAAAATAAATTTACAAAATACACATAACATAACTAAAATTTGTATTAAAATATATACAAAAATACATAGAAATAATTTGAGTTTGGATGAAAATAGATATACAAAATACACATAAAACTAGGTAAATTTCTTTTGAAATGTATATACAAAATACCCATAAAATATTGTAACTTTGTGTCAAAATATATAAACAAATACACATAAAATAACGTAAATTTGTATGAAAAATATATACAAAATAAACATAGAATAATGTCAATTCGTATCAAAATGAATGAGCAGAATATCAATAAAATAATGTAAATTTGTATGAAAATAAAGATGCAAAATACCCAAAAAATAAAGCATATGTTTATAAAAATACAGATACAAAAATACACATCGAATAATTAAATTTGTATTAAAATTAATATACAAAATGCGTATATAATAATGTAAATTTGTATTGAAAAAATATGCAACATACACGTTTACTCATACAAATTTTTATTATTTTATTGGTATTTTGTTTATTTATTTTGATACGAATTACATGATTATATGTGTATTTTGTACATATTTTTTTATACGTATTTGCATTATTTAATGTGTATTTTGTTCATATATTTTCATACAAATTTACGTTATTATATGTGTATTTGTATAAATATTTTCATACAAATTTACTTTATTTCATGTATTTTGAATATATATTTCAATTCAAATTTAGCTTATTTTGTGTGTATTTTGTATATATTTTCATACAAATTTAATTACTTCTGTGTATTTTTGTATATAGTTTTATATAAATTTACGTTATTTTATGTGTATTTTGTATATTTATATTTATACAAATACACATTCTTTTATTGGTATTTTGTTTATTTATTTTGATACGAATTTACATTATTTTATTGATATTCTGTGTATTTATTTTGATATGATTTTACATTATTCTGTATGTATTTTGTATATATATTTTATACAAATTACGTTATTTTATGTGTATTTATTTATGTCTTTTCATTCAAATTTACATTATTTTATGTGTATTTTGTATATGTATTTCAAACAAATTTACGTAATTTTATGTATGTATTTTGTATATTTATTTTCATACAAATTTAAAATATTTTGTGTATTTTGTATATAGTTTGATACAAATTTAGGTTATTTTATGTGTATTTTGTATATCTATTTTCATACAAATACACATTTTTATTGATATTTTGTTTATTTATTTTGATACGAATTTACATTATTTAATGTGTTTTGAATATATATTTTATACGTATTTACATCATTTCATGTATATTTTGTATAGTTTTAAACAAATTTATATTATTTAATGTGTATTTTGTATATATTTATACAAATACACATTTTAAAATATTTTGTTTCTTTATTTTGATACGAATTTACATTATTTTATGTGTATTTTGTATACATTTTTTTATACGTATTTATTTCATTTTATGTGTATTTTGTTTATATATTTTTATAGAAATCTACGTTATTTTATGTGTATTCGTATATATATTTTGAAACAAATTTACATTGTTTTATATGTATTTTGCATATCTATTTCAATACAAATTTACTTTATTGTATATGTTTTTTGTATATTTATTTTGATACAAATGTAATTTTTTGATGTGTATTTTGGTATATATATTTTTATAAATAAAAAAATGCGTTATTTTATGGGTATTTTGCTTCTTTATTTTCATGAAAATTTACATTATTTTATTAATATTCTGTGTATTTATTTTGATACGATTTTACATAATTCTATTTGTGTTTTGTACATATTTTTTTTATACAAATTTACGTTATTTTAAGTGTATTTGTTTATGTATTTTCATTCAAATTTACATTATTTTATGTGTATTTTGTGTATGTATTTCAATACAAATTTTCCTAATTTTATGTGTATTTTGTATATTTATTTTCATACAAATTTAAAATATTTTTGTGTATTTTGTATATAGTTTGAGTATGTATTGAAATAAATATACAAAATGCATATACAGTAAGGTAAATTTGTATTAAAGGAGATATTCAAAAATACATATAAAACAATGTAAATTTGTTTCAAAATATATATACGAATACACATAATAAAGTAGATTTCTATAGAAATATATATACAAAATACATATGAAATTATGTAAATACGTATAAAAATATATATATACAAAATACATATCAAATAATGTAAATTCGTGTCAAAATAAATTAACAAAATATCATGAAAAGAATGTGTATTTGTATAAAAATAGATAATAGATAATAAATTTCTATAAAATATATATGCAAGATACACATTAAATTATGTAAATAGGTATAAAAAAGTATATACAAAAAACAAATAGAATAATGTAAAATCGTATCAAAATAAATACACCGAATATTAATAAAATAATGTAAATTTGTATGAAAATAAAGATGCAAAATTCCCATAAAATAGCGCATTTCTTATAAAAATATATATACCAAAATACTCATAAAATATTTAAATTTGTATTGAAATAAATATACAAAATGCACATACAATAAGGTAAATTTGTATTGAAAGAAATATGCAAAAATACATATAAAACAATGTAAATTTGTTTCAAAATATATATACGAATACAAATAAAAAAACGTAGATTTCTATAAAAATATATATACAAAATACACATAAAATTAAGTAAATACGTATAAAAAAATGTATACAAAATACACATAAAATAATGTAAATTCGATTTAAAAAAAATAAACAAAATACCAATAAAAGAATGTGTATTTGGATAAATATAAATATACAAAATACATATACAAAATAAACATAAAATAAGGTAGATTTGTAATAAAATATATGTACAAAATACACATAAAATAATGTAAATTTATATGAAAATATATATACAAATACACATAAAATACCATGAATTTGTATAAAAATATATATTCAAAATAAATATTAAATAATGTAAAAGCGTATAAAAATATATATACAAAGAACATATAAAATAATGTAAATTCAATCAATATAAATCAACAAAACACCAATGAAATAATATATATTTGAATGAAAATAAATTTACAAAATACACATAACATAACTAAAATTTGTATTAAAATATATACAAAAATACATAGAAATAATTTGAGTTTGTATGAAAATAGATATACAAAATACACATAAAACTAGGTAAATTTCTTTAGAAATGTATATACAAAATACACATAAAATATTGTAAATTTGTGTCAAAATATATAAACAAATACACATAAAATAACGTAAATTTGTATGAAAAATATATACAAAATACACATAGAATAATGTCAATTCGTATCAAAATGAATGAGCAGAATATCAATAAAATAATGTAAATTTGTATGAAAATAAAGATGGAAAATACCCAAAAAATAAAGCATATGTTTATAAAAATACAGATACAAAAATACACATCGAATAATTAAATTTGTATTAAAATTAATATACAAAATGCGTATATAATAATGTAAATTTGTATTGAAAAAATATGCAACATACACGTTTACTCATACATATTTTTATTCTTTTATTGGTATTTTGTTTATTTATTTTGATACGAATTACCTGATTATATGAGTATTTTGTACATATTTTTTTATACGTATTTACATTATTTAATGTGTATTTTGTTTATATTTTCATACAAATTTACGTTATTATATGTGAATTTGTATAAATATTTTGATACAAATTTACTTTATTTCATGTGTTTTGTATATATATTTCAATTCACATTTAGCTTATTTTGTGTGTATTTTGTATATATTTTCATACAAATTTCATTACTTCTGTGTATTTTTTATATAGTTTTATATAAATTTACTTTATTTTATGTGTATTTTGTATATTTATATTTATACAAATACACATTCTTTTATTGGTATTTTGTTTATTTATTTTGATACGAATTTACATTATTTTATGTGTATTTTGTATACATTTTTTTATACGTATTTACTTCATTTTATGTGTATTTTGTATATATATATATATTTATAGAAATCTACGTTATTTTATGTGTATTCGTATAAATATTTTGAAACAAATTTACATTGCTTTATATGTATTTTGCATATCTATTTCAATACAAATTTACCTTAACCTAAATTTGTATAAAACTATATACAAAAATACACAAAAATAATTTAAATTTGTTTGAAAAGAAATATACAAAATACATATAAAATTAGGTAAATTTATATTAAAATACATATACAAAATACACATCAAATAATGTAAATTTGAATGAAAATATATAAACAAATACACTTAAAATAACGTAAATTTGTATAAAATATATATGCAAGATACACATTAAATAATGTAAATGTGTATAAAAAAAATATATACAAAAAACAAATAGAATAATGTAAAATCGTATGAAAATAAATACACAGAATATCAATAAAATAATGTAAATTTGTATGAAAATAAAGATGCAAAATTCCCAAAAATTATCGCATTTTTTATAAAAATATATTTACCAAAATACACATAAAATATTTAAATTTGTATTGAAATAAATATATAAAATGCATATACAGTAAGGTAAATTTGTATTGAAAGAGATATTCAAAAATACATATAAAACAATGTAAATTTGTTTCAAAATATATATACGAATACTCAAATAAATAAAGTATATTTCTATAGAAATATATATACAAAATACATATGAAATTATGTAAATACGTATAAAAAAATATATACAAAATACATATCAAATAATGTAAATTCGTGTCAAAATAAATAAACAAAATATCATGAAAAGAATGTGTATTTGTATGAAAATAGATAATAGATAATAAATTTGTATAAAATATATATGCAAGATACACATTAAATAATGTAAATATGTATAAAAAAGTATATACAAAAAACAAATAGAATAATGTAACATCGTATCAAAATAAATACACCGGATATTAATAAAATAATGTAAATTTGTATGAAAATACATATGCAAGATACACATTAAATAATGTAAATATGTATAAAAAAGTATATACAAAAAACAAATAGAATAATGTAACATCGTATCAAAATATATACACCGAATATTAATAAAATAATGTAAATTTGTATGAAAATAAAGATGTATAAAAATATATATACAAAATACATATCAAATAATGTAAATTCGTGTCAAAATAAATAAACAAAATATCATGAAAAGAATGTGTATTTGTATGAAAATAGATAATAGATAATAAATTTGTATAAAATATATATGCAAGATACACATTAAATAATGTAAATATGTATAAAAAAGTATATACAAAAAACAAATAGAATAATGTAACATCGTATCAAAATAAATACACCGAATATTAATAAAATAATGTAAATTTGTATGAAAATAAAGATGCAAAATTCCCATAAAATAGCGCATTTCTTATAAAAATATATATACCAAAATACACATAAAATATTTAAATTTGCATTGAAATAAATATACAAAATGCACATACAATAAGGTAAATTTGTATTGAAAGAGATATGCAAAAATACATATAAAACAATGTAAATTTGTTTCAAAATATATATACGAATACAAATAAAAAAACGTAGATTTCTATAAAAATATAAATACAAAATACACATAAAATTAAGTAAATACATATAAAAAATGTATACAAAATACACATAAAATAATGTAATTTCGAATTAAAATAAATGTCAATATGAATGAAAATATATAAACAAATACACTTAAAATAATGTAAATTTGTATAAAATATATATGCAAGATACACATTAAATAATGTAAATGTGTATAAAAAATATATACAAAAAACAAATAGAATAATGTAAAATCGTATCAAAATAAATACACAGAATATCAATAAAATAATGTAAATTTGTATGAAAATAAAGATGCAAAATTCCCAAAAATTATCGCATTTTTTATAAAAATATATATACCAAAATACACATAAAATATTTAAATTTGTATTGAAATAAATATACAAAATGCATATACAGTAAGGTAAATTTGTATTAAAAGAGATATTCAAAAATACATATAAAACAATGTAAATTTGTTTCAAAATATATATACGAATACACATAAAATAAAGTAGATTTCTATAGAAATATATATACAAAATACATATGAAATTATGTAAATACGTATAAAAATATATATACAAAATACATATCAAATAATGTAAATTCGTTTCAAAATAAATTAACAAAATATTATGAAAAGAATGTGTATTTGTATAAAAATAGATAATAGATAATAAATTTGTATAAAATATATATGCAAGATACACATTAAATAATGTAAATATGTATAAAAAAGTATATACAAAAAACAAATAGAATAATGTAAAATCGTATCAAAATAAATACAACGAATATTAATAAAATAATGTAAATTTGTATGAAAATAAAGATGCAAAATTCCCATAAAATAGCGCATTTCTTATAAAAATATATATACCAAAATACACATAAAATATTTAAATTTGTATTGAAATAAATATACAAAATGCACATACAATAAGGTAAATTTGTATTGAAAGAAATATGCAAAAATACATATAAAACAATGTAAATTTGTTTCAAAATATATATACGAATACAAATAAAAAAACGTAGATTTCTATAAAAATATATATACAAAATACACATAAAATTAAGAAAATACGTATAAAAAAAATGTATACAAAATACATATAAAATAATGTAAACTCGATTTAAAATAAATAAACAAAATACAAATAAAAGAATGTGTATTTGGATAAATATAAATATGCAAAATACATATACAAAATAAACATAAAATAAGGTAGATTTGTAATAAAATATATGTACAAAATACACATAAAATAATGTAAATTTATATGAAAATATATATACAAATACACATAAAATACCATGAATTTGTATAAAAATATATATTCAAAATAAATATTAAATAATGTAAAAGCGTATAAAAACATATATACAAAGTACATATAAAATAATGTAAATTCGTATCAATATAAATCAACAAAACACCAATAAAATAATATATATTTGAATGAAAATAAATTTACAAAATACACATAACATAACTAAAATTTGTATTAAAATATATACAAAAATACATAGAAATAATTTGAGTTTGTATGAAAATAGATATACAAAATACACATAAAACTAGGTAAATTTCTTTTGAAATGTATATACAAAATACCCATTAAATATTGTAAATTTTGGTCAAAATATATAAACAAATACACATAAAATAACGTAAATTTGTATGAAAAATATATACAAAATACACATAGAATAATGTCAATTCGTATCAAAATAAATGAGCAGCATATCAATAAAATAATGTAAATTTGTATGAAAATAGAGATGCAAAATACCCAAAAAATAAATCATATGTTTATAAAAATACAGATACAAAAATACACATCGAATATTAAATTTGTATTAAAATTAATATACAAAATGCGTATATAATATTGTAAATTTGTATTGAAAAAATATGCAACATACACGTTTACTCATACAAATTTTTATTATTTTATTGGTATTTTGTTTATTTATTTTGATACGAATTACATGATTATATGTGTATTTTGTACATATTTTTTTATACGTATTTACATTATTTAATGTGTATTTTGTTTATATATTTTCATACAAACACGTTATTATATGTGTATTTGTATAAATATTTTGATACAAATTTACTTTATTTCATGTATTTTGTATATATATATTTCAATTCAAATTTAGCTTATTTTGTGTGTATTTTATATATATTTTCATACAAATTTAATTACTTCTGTGTATTTTTGTATATAGTTTTATATAAATTTACGTTATTTTATGTGTATTTTGTATATTTATATTTATACAAATACACATTCTTTTATTGGTATTTTGTTTATTTATTTTGATACGAATTTACATTATTTTATGTGTATTTTGTATTCATTTTTTTATACGTATTTCCTTCATTTTATGTGTATTTTGTATATATATATTTATAGAAATCTACGTTATTTTATGTGTATTAGTATACATATTTTGAAACAAATTTACATTGTTTTATATGTATTTTGCATATCTATTTCAATACAAATTTACCTTATTGTATGTGTTTTTTATATATTTATTTTAATTCAAATTTAATTTTCTTTTGTGTATTTTGGTAAATATATTTTTATAAATAAAAAAAAATGCCTTATTTTATGGGTATTTTGCCTCTTTATTTTCATATAAATGTACATTATTTTATTAATATTCTGTGTATTTATTTTGATACGATTTTACATTATTCTATTTGTGTTTTGTATATAGTTTTTTTATACAAATTTACGTTATTTTAAGTGTATTTGTTTATGTCTTTTCATTCAAATTTACATTATTTTATGTGTATTTTGTATATGTATTTCAATACAAATTTACCTAATTTTATTTGTATTTTGTATATTTGTTTTCATACAAATTTAAAATATTTTTGTGTATTTTTGTATATAGTTTGATACAAATTTAGGTTATTTTATGTGTATTTTGTATATCTATTTTCATACAAATACACATTCTTTTATTGATATTTTGTTTATTTATTTTGACGCTAGATTACATTATTTAATGTGTATTTTGTATATATATTTTTATACGTATTTACATCATTTCATGTGTATTTTGTATAGTTTTAAACAAATTAATATTATTTAATGTGTATTTTGCATATATATATTTATACAAATACACATTCTTTTATTGGTATTTTGTTTATTTATTTTGATACTAATTTACATTATTTTATGTGTATTTTGTATACATTTTTTATACGTATTTACTTAATTTCATGTGTATTCGTATATATATTTTGAAACAAATTTACATTCTTTATATGTATAATTAAATTTGCACTAAAATTAATATACAAAATGCGTATATAATAAGGTAAATTTGTATTGAAAAAATATGCAACATACACGTTTACTCATACAAATTTATATTATTTTATTGGTATTTTGTTTATTTATTTTGATACGAATTACATGATTATATGTGTATTTTGTACATATTTTTTTATACGTATTTACATTATTTAATGTGTATTTTGTTTATATATTTTCATACAAATTTACGTTATTATATGTGTATTTGTATAAATATTTTGATACAAATTTACTTTATTTCATGTATTTTGTATATATATTTCAATTCAAATTTAGCTTATTTTGTGTGTATTTTGTATATATTTTCATACAAATTTAATTACTTCTGTGTAATTTTGTATATAGTTTTATATAAATTTACGTTATTTTATGTGTATTTTGTATATTTATATTTATATAAAATACACATTCTTTAATTGGTATTTTGTTTATTTATTTTGATACGAATTTACATTATTTTATGTGTATTTTGTATACATTTTTTTATACGTATTTACTTCATTTTATGTGTATTTTGTATATATATTTTTATAGAAATCTACGTTATTTTATGTGTATTCGTATATATATTTTGAAACAAATTTACATTGTTTTATATGTATTTTGCATATCTATTTCAATACAAATTTACCTTATTGTATGTGTTTTTTGTATATTTATTTTAATACAAATTTAATTTTTTGATGTGTATTTTGGTATATATATTTTTATAAATAAAAAAATGCGTTATTTTATGGGTATTTTGCTTCTTTATTTTCATGAAAATTTACATTATTTTATTAATATTCTGTGTATTTATTTTGATACGATTTTACATTATTCTATTTGTGTTTTGTACATATTTTTTTATACAAATTTACGTTATTTTAAGAGTATTTGTTTATGTATTTTTATTCAAATTTACATTATTTTATGTGTATTTTGTGTATGTATTTCAATACAAATTTACCTAATTTTATGTGTATTTTGTATATTTATTTTCATACAAATTTAAAATATTTTTGTGTATTTTTGTATATAGTTTGATACAAATTTAGGTTATTTTATGTGTATTTTGTATATCTATTTTCATACAAATACACATTCTTTTATTGATATTTTGTTTATTTATTTTAACTCGAATTTACAGTATTTAATGTGTATTTTGTATATATATTTTTATACGTATTTACATCATTCGCGTCAAAATAAATAAACAAAATATCAATAAAAGAATGTGTATTTGTATGAAAATAGATATACAAAATACACATAAAATAACCTAAATTTGTATCAAACTATATACAAAAATACACAAAAATATTTTAAATTTGTATGGAAATAAATATACAAAATACACATAAAATTAGGTAAATTTGTATAGAAATACATATACAAAATACACATAAAATAATGTAAATTTGAATGAAAATACACTTAACGTAAATTTGTATAAAATATATATACAAAATACTCATTAAATAATGTAAATATGTATAAAAAATATATATACAAAACATAAATAGAATAATGTAAAATCGTACCATAATAAATACACAGAATGTAAATAAAATAATGTAAATTTGTATGAAAATAAAGATGCAAAATACCCATAAAATAACGCAAATTTTATAAATATACAAAATACACATGAGAGGATGTAAATACGTATAAATATATATATATATATATATATATATATATATATATATATATATATATATATATATATATATATATATATATACAAAATACACATTAAATAATGTAAATTCGCGTCAAAATAAATAAACAAAATATCAATAAAAGAATGTGTATTTGTATGAAAATAAATATACAAAATACACATAAGATAACATAAATTTGTATAAAACTATATACAAAAATGCACAAAGATAATTTAAATTTATATGAAAATAAATATACAAAATACACATAAAATTAGGTAAATTTGTATTGAAATACATATACAAAATACACATAAAATAATGTGAATTTGAATGAAAATACATAAACAAATACACTTAAAATAACGTAAATTTGTATAAAAAAAATATATACAAAACACAAATAGAATAATGTAAAATCGTATCAAAATAAATACACAGAATATTAATAAAATAATGTAAATTTGTATGAAGAAGCAAAATACCCATAAAATAACGCATTTTTATTTTAAAATATATATACCAAAATACACATAAAAAAATTAATTTGTATTAAAATAAATATACAAAATACACATACAATAAGGTAAATCTGTATTGAAATAGATATGCAAAATACATATAAAACAATGTAAATTTGTTTCAAAATATATATACACATAAAATATTTGAATTTGTATTAAAATAAATATACAAAATGCACATACAATAAGGTAAATTTGTATTGAAATAGATATGCAAAATACATATAAAACCATGTAAGTTTTTTTCAAAATATATATACGAATACACATAAAATAACGTAGATTTCTATGAAAATAAATATACAAAATACACATAAAATGAAGTAAATACGTATAAAAAAAGGTATACAAAATCCACATAAAATAATGTAAACTCTTATGAAAATAAATAAACAAAATACTAATAAAGAATGTGTATTGTATAAATATAAATATAAATACAATAAATAACGTAAATTTATATAAACTATATGCAAAATACACAAAATAATAAAATTTGTGTGAATAGATATACAAAATACATGTGTATTTTGTATATTTATTTTCATACAAATTGAAATTATTTTTGTTTATTTTTTTATATTTTCATACAAATTTTCGTTATTTTATGTGTATTTTGTATATTTATTTTTTCTACAAATATACGTTCTTTTATCTGAATTTTGTTTATTGAATTTGAAACGAATTTACCTTATTTTGTATATCTATTTTCATACAAATTAAAATACTTCTGTGTATTTTTGTATATAGCTTTATATAAATTTACGTTATTTTATGTGTATTTTGTATATTTATATTTATACAAATACACATTCTTTTATTGGTATTTTGTATATTTATTTTGATACGAATTTACATTATTTTATGTGTATTTTGTATACATTTTTTATACGTATTTACATTATTTAATTATTTTTTTAGAAATCAACGTTATTTTATGTGTATTCGTATATATATTTTGAAACAAATTTACATTGTTTTATATGTATTTTGCATATCTATTTCAATACAAATTTACCTTATTGTATGTGTTTTTTATATATTTATTTTAATACAAATTTAATTTTTTATGTGTATTTTGGTATATATATTTTTATAAATAAAAAAATGCGTTATTTTATGGGTATTTTGCCTCTTTATTTTCATACAAATTTACATTATTTTATTAATATTCTGTGTATTTATTTTGATACGATTTTACATTATTCTATTTGTGTTTTGTATATATTTTTTTTATACAAATATACGTTATTTTAAGTGTATTTGTTTATGTCTTTTCATTCAAATTTACATTATTTTATGTGTATTTTGTATATGTATTTCAATACAAATTTACCTAATTTTATGTGTATTTTGTATATTTATTTTCATACAAATTTAAAATATTTTTGTGTATTTTTGTATATAGTTTGATACAAATTTAGGTTATTTTATGTGTATTTTGTATATCTATTTTCATACAAATACACATTCTTTTATTGATATTTTGTTTATTTATTTTGACGCGAATTTACAGTATTTAATGTGTATTTTGTATATATATTTTTATACGTATTTACATCATTTCATGTGTATTTTGTATATATATTCCTATAGAAATCAACGTTATTTTATGTGTATTCGTATATATATTTTGAAACAAATTTACACTGTTTTATGTGTATTTTGCGTTTTTTTTCAATACAAATTTACCTTATTGTATGTGCATTTTGTATATTAATTTTAATACGAATTTAATTATTCTAAGTGTATTTTTGTATATGTATTTTTTAAAAAAATATGCTTTATTTTATGGGTATTTTGCATCTTTATTTTCATACAAATTTAAATTATTTTATTGATATTCTGTGTACTTATTTTGATACGATTTTACATTATTCTATGTATAACAAAAATAAATACAGAATACACAAAAATAGATATGCAAAATACATATAAACAATGTAAATTTGTTTCAAAATATATAAATACATGTACAAAATACACATAAAATAATGTAAATTTGTACGTTCTTTTATCGGAATTTTGTTTATTGATTTTGATACGAATTTTCATTATTTTAGGTGTATTTGATATATATATATATATATATATATATATATATATATATATATATATATATATATATATATATATATATATATATATATATATATATATATATATATATATATATATCTATATATATATATATATATATATATATATATTTATAGTTATTTACATAATTTTATATGTATTTTTAATATATATTTTTATAGAAATTTACTCTATTTTATGTGTATTCGTATATATATTTTGATACAAATTTACATTATTTATGTGTATTTCGCATATCTGTTTCAATACAAATTTTCTTTATTGTATGTGCCTTTTGTATATTTATTTTGATACAAATTTAATTATTTTATGTGTATTTTTGTATATATTTTTAAACAAATATGCGTTATTATATGGGTATTTTGCATCTTTATTTTCATACAAATTTACATTATTTTATTGATAGTCTGTTTATTTATTTTGATACGATTTTACGTTATTCTGTGTATTTTGTATACATATTTTTAGACATATTTACATTATTTAATGTATATTTTGTACATATATTTTATGGAAATTTACGTTATCTTATGTGTATTTGTTTATATAGTTTCATACAAATTTACATTATTTTATGTGTATTTTGTATATGTATTTCAATAAAAATTTGCCTAATTTCATGTGTACTTTGCATATCTATTTTCAAACAAATTTAAATTTTTTTTGTGTATTTTTGTATATATTTTTATACAAATTTTGTTATTTTATTTGTATTTTGTATATATATTTTCCTACAAATATACATTCTTTTAGAGGAAATTTTGTTTATTTATTTTGATACGAATTTACATTATTTTATGTGTATTTTGTATATATATTTTTCTATGTATTTACATTATTTAATGTGTATTTTGTATATATATTTTCATAAAATTTACGTTATTTTATTGTGTGTATTCGTATATATTTTGATACAAATTTACTTTATTTTATGTTTTTTGCATATCTATTTCAATAAAAATCTACCTTATTGTATGTGTATTTTGTATATTTATTTTAATACAAATTTAATTATTTTATGTGTATTTTTGTATATATATATTTTTTAATATGAGTTATTTTATGGGTATATTGCATCTTTAATTTTATAAATTTTTACATTACGTACATATCTTTTATACGTATTTACATTATTTAATGTGTATTTTGTTTATATATTTTTATACAAATTTACGTTATTATATGTGTATTTGAATATATATTTTGATACAAATTTACATTATTTTATGTATTTTCTATATTTATTTCAATTCAAATTTAGCTTATTTTAAGTGTCTTTTGTATATCTATTTTCATACAAATTTATTTTATTTTTTATTTTTGTATATAGTTTTATACAATTTTACGTTATTTTATGTGGATTTTGTATATTTATATTTATACAAGTGCACATTCTTTTATTGGCATTTAGTTTATTTATTTTGATACGAATTTACATTATTTTATGTGTATTTTGTATACATTTTCTTATACGTATTTACTTCATGTTATGTGTATTTTGTATATATATTTTTTTAGAAATCTACGTTATTTTATGTGTATTCGTATATATATTTTGAAAGAAATTTACATTGTTTTATATGTATTTTGCATATCTCTTTCAATACAAATTTACCTTATTGTATGTTCATTTTGTATATCTATTGTAATACAAATTTAAATATTTTATGTGTATTTTGGTATATATATTTTCATAAAAAATGCGTTGTTTTATGGGTATTTTGCATCTTTATTTTCATACAAATTTACATTATTTTATTAATATTCTGTGTATTTATTTTGATACTATTTTACATTATTCTATTTGTCTTTTGTATATATTTTTTATACATATTTACATTATTTAATGTGTATTTTATATATATATTTCATAGAAATTTACGTTTTTTTAAGTGTATTTGTTTATATATTTTCATTCAAATTTACATTATTTTATGTGTATTTTGTATATGTATTTCAATACAAATTTACCTAATTTTATGTGTATTTTGTATACAATTAGGTAAATTTATATTGAAATAGATATGCAAAATACATATAAAACTATGTAAAATTTGTTTCAAAATATATATACGAATATACCTAAAATAACGTAGATTTCTATAAAAATATATATACAAAATACACATAAAATGAAGTAAATACGTATAAAAAAATGTATACAAAATACACATAAAATAATGTAAATTCGTATCAAAATAAATAAACAAAATACCAATAAAAAAATGTGTATTTGTATAAAAATAAATATACAAAATACACATAAAATATCGTAAATTTATATAAAACTATATACAAAAATACACAAAAGTAGTTAAATTTGTATGAAAATAGATATACAAAATACACAAAATAAACTAAATTTGTGTTTTTTTTATATACTTTTATATCAATTTACGTTATTTTATGTTTATTTTGTATATTTATATTTATACAAATACACATTCTTTTATTAGTATTTTGTTTATTTATTTCGATACGAGTTTACATTATTTTATGTGTAATTTGTACACATTTTTTTATACGTATTTACTTCATTTTATGTGTATTTTGTATATATATCTTTATAAAATATGCGTTATTTTATGTGTATTCGTATATATATTTTGAAACAAATTTACATTGTTTTATATGTATTTTGCATATCTATTTCAATACAAATTTACCTTATTGTGTGTGCATTTCGTATATTTATTTTAATACAAATTCAAATATTTTATGTGTGTTTTGGTATATATATTTTTATAAAAAATGCGCTATTTTGGGGGTATTTTGCATCTTAATTTTCATACAAATTTACATTATTTTATTAATATTCTGTTTATTTATTTTGATACGATTTTACATTATTCTATTTGTGTTTTGTATATATTTTTTATATACATATTTATATTATTTAATGTGATTTTATATATATATTTTATACAAATTTACGTTAATTTAAGTGTATTTGTATATATATTTTAATTCAAATTTACACTATTTGATGTGTATTTTGTAAATGTATTTAAATACATTGTTTATATATTTTCATATAGATTTACATTATTTTATGAGTGTTTTGTATATGTATTTCAATCCAAATTTGCCTAATTTTATGTGTATTTTGCCTATCTATTTTCAAACAAATTTAAATTATTTTTGCGTATTTTTGTAAAAAAATTTATACAAATTTTAGTTATTTTATTTGTATTTTGTATATATATTTTCCTACATATATACATTCTATTATTGCAATTTTGTTTATTTATTTTGATACGAATTTCCATTACTTTATGTGTATTTTGTATATATATGTTTCTACGTATTTACATTATTTTATGTGTATTTTGGATATATATTTTCATAAAAATTTACGTTATTTTATTGTGTGCTCTCGTATATATTTTGATACAAATTTTATACAAATTCATGTTATTTTATGTGTATTTGAATACATATTTTCATACAAATTTAAATTATTTTATGTGTATTTTACATATATTTCATTACAAATTTACCTTATTTTATGTTTGTTTTATATATTCATTTCATGCAATTTTAAATTATATTATGTGTATATTAGTATTTGTATTTAGGTTATTTTATTTGTATTTTCTATATACATTTTCATCCAAAACTACATTATTTTATTGTTTTTTTGTTAATTTAATTCGATACGAATTTAGATTATTTCAAAGGTATTTTCTATACATATTTTTATACTCATTTACATTATCTAATGTGTGATTTGTATATATATTTTGATGCAAATTTACTTTATTTGATGTGCATTTTATTTTATATGTATTTTCTATATGTTTTCTCATACAAATTTACATTATATTATTGGTATTTTGTTTATTTATTTTGATACGAATTACATGATTATATGTGTATTTTGTATATATTTTTTATACGTATTTACATTATTTAATGTATATTTTGTTTATGTGTTTTTATACAAATTTACGTTATTATATGTGTATTTCTATATATATATATATATATATATATATATATATATATATATATATATATATATAGATATATATATATATATATATATATATATATATATATGTATATATATATATATATATATATATATATATATATATATATATATATATATATATATATATATATATATTTCAATTCAAATTTAGTTTATTTTATGTGTATTTTGTATATCTATTTTCATACAAATTTAACTACTTTTGTGTATTTTTGTATATAGTTTTATATAAATTTACGATATTTTATGTGTATTTTGTATATTTATTTTTATACAAATACACATTTTTTTATTGGTATTTTGTTTATTTATTTTGATACGAATTTACATTATTTTATGTGTATTTTGTGTACATTTTTTATACGTATTTACTTCATTTTATGTGTATTTTGTATATATATTTTTATAGAAATCTACGTTATTTTATGTGTATTCGTATATATATTTTGAAACAAATTTTACATTGTTTTATATGTATTTTGCATATCAATATAAATTTACCTTATTGTATGTGCATTTTGTATATTTATTTTAATACAAATTTTAATTTTTTATGTCTTTTGGTATATATATTAAAAAAAAATGCGTTATTTTATGGATATTTTGCTCCTTTATTTTCATACAAATTTACATTATTTTATTAATATTCTGTGTATTTATTTTGTTACGATTTTACATTATTCTATTTGGGTTTTGTATATATTTTTTATACATATTTACATTACTTAATGTGTATTTTGTATATATATTTTATACAAATTTACGTTATTTTAAGTGTATTTGTTTATATATTTTCATTCAAATTTACATTATTTTATGTGTATTTTGTAAATGTATTTCAATACAAATTTACCTAATTTTATTTGTATTTTGTATACTTATTTTCAAACAATTTTTATTTATTTATGTGTATTTTTGTATATAGTTTTATACAAATTTACGTTATTTTATGTGTATTTTGTATATCTATTTTCATACAAATACAAATTCTTTTATTGATATTTTGTTTATTTATTTTGACACGAATTTACATTATTTAATGTCTATTTTGTATATATATTTTTATACGTATTTACAGCATCTCAAGTGTATTTTGTATATATATTTCTATAGAAATCTGCGTTATTTTATGTGTATTCGTATATATATTTTGAAACAAATTTACATTGTTTTATGTGTATTTTGCATATTTTTTAATAGATTTACCTTATTGTATATGCATTTTGTATATTAATTTTACTACAAATTTAATTATTGAATGTGTATTTATGTATATGTATTTTAAAAAAAAATATGCTTTATTTTATTGGTATTTTGCATCTTTATTTTCATACAAATTTACATTATTTTATTGATATTTTGTGTATTTATTTTGATACGATTTTACATTATTTTCTATGTGTATTTTGTATATATATTTAATACAAATGTACGTTATTTTATGTGTATTTGTTTTCATTTCATACAAATTTTCATTATTTTATGTGTATTTTGTACATGTACAAATTTGTACAAATTTAACTAATTATATGTGTATTTTGTATATCAATTTTCATAAAATTGAAATTATTTTTGTTTTTTTTTGTATATATTTTTATACAAATTTTCGTTATTTTATGTGTATTTTGTATATTTATTTTCCTACAAATATACGTTCTTTAACGGAATTTTGTTTGTTTATTTTGATACGAATTTACATTATTTTAGGTGTATTTACATCATTTTATATGTATTTTGTATGTATATTTTCATAGAAATTTACTCTATTTTATGTGTATTCGTATATATATTTTGATACAAATTTACATTATTGATGTGTATTTTGCATATGTATTTCAATACAAATTTATTTTATTGTATATGCATTTTGTATATTTATTTCAATACAAATTTAATTATTTCATGTGTATTTTTGTATATATATTTTTATGCATATATGCGTTATTATATGGGTATTTTGCATCTTTATTTTCATACAAATTTAAATTATTTTATTGATATTCTGTTTATTTATTTTGATACGATTTAACATTATTCTATGTGTATTTTGTATAACTATTTTATACATATTTACATTATTTAATGTATATTTTGTATATATATTTTATCCAAATTTACGTTATTTTATGTGTATTTGTTTATATATTTTCATACAAATTTACATTATTTTATGTGTATTTTGTATATGTATTTCAATACAAATTTGCCTAACTTTATGTGTATTTTGCATATCTATTTTCAAACAAATTTAAATTATTTTTGTGTATTTTTGTATTTATTTTTATACAAATTTTAGTTATTTTATTTGTATTTTGTATATATATTTTCCTACAAATATACAATCTTTTATTATAATTTTGTTTATTTATTTTGATACGAGTTTACATTATTTTATGTGTATTTTGTATATATATTTTTCTACGTATTTACATTATTTTATGTGTATTTTGTATATATATTTTAATAAAAATTTACATTATTTTATTGTGTGTATTCCTATTTATTTTGATAAATTTTTTATACAAATTCATGTTATTTTATGTGTATTTGTATATATATTTTCATACAAATTTATATTATTTTACGGGTAATTGTACATATTTTTCCTTACAAATTTACCTTATTTTATGATTATTTTGTATATTTATTTCATTCAATTTTAAATTATTTTATGTATATTTGTATTTGTATTTACGTAATTTTATGAGTATTTTCTATATATATTTTCATCAAAATTACATTATTTTATTGGTATTTGCTTTATTGCACTCGATACGAATTTAGATTTTTCATAGGTATTTTATATACATATGTTTATACTCACTTACATTATGTAATGTCTGTTTTGTATATATTGTTTAATGCAAATTTATTTTATGTCCATTTTGTACATATATTTTATAGAAATTTATTTATTTTATGTGTATTTTGTATATGTTTTCTCATAAAATTTACATTATTTTATTGGTATTTTGTTTATTTATTTTGATACGAATTACATGATTATATGTGTATTTTGTATATTTTTTTATACGTAATAACATTATTTAATGTGTATTGTGTTTATATATTTTTATATAAAATATACGTAATTATATGTGTATTTGTAAAATATTTTGATACAAATTTACTTTATTTTATGTATTTTGTACATATATTTCAATTCAAATTAATATTATTTTGTGTGTATTTTGTATATCTATTTTCATACAAATTTAATTACTTTTGTGTATCTTTATATTGTTTTACATAAATTTACCTTATTTTATGTGCATTTTGTATATTTATATTTATACAAATACACATAAAATAAAGTAGATTTGCATAAAAATAAATATACAAAACACACATTAAATAATGTAAATGCGTATAAAATATGTATACAAAATACCTATGAAATAATCTAAATTCGTATCGAATTAAACTAACAAAATACCAATAAAATAATGTAATTTTTGATGAAAATATATATAGAAAATACACATAAAATAACCTAAATACAAATACATATATACACATAAAATAATTTAAAATTGAAGAAAATAAATATTCAAAATAAACATAAAATAAGGTAAATTTGTAATGAAATATATGTAAAAATGCACATAAAATAATGTAGATTTGTATGAAAATATATATACAAATACACATAAAATAACATGAATTTGTATAAAATTTGTATCAAATTATATACGAATACACACAATAAAATAAAGTAAATTTTTATGAAAATATATATACAAAATACACATAAAATAATGTAAATACGTAGAAAAATATATATACAAAATAATATAAAATAAATTAAATTCGTATCAGAATAAATAGATAAAATTCCAATAAAAGAATGTATATTTGTAGGAAAATATATATAGAAAATACAAATAAAATAACTAAAATTTGTATAAAAATATATACAAAAACACACAAAAATTATTTAAATTTGTTTGAAAATAGATATGCAAAATACACATAAAATTAGGCAAATTTGTATTGAAATACATATACAAAATACACATAAAATAATGTAAGTTTGAAAGAAAATATATAAACAAATACACTTAAAATAACGTAAAATTGTATGAAATATATATACAAAATACACATTAAATAATGTAAATATGTATAAAAAAATATATACAAAACACAAATAGAATAATGTAAAATCGTATCAAAATAAATACACAGAATATTAATAAAATAATATAAATTTGCATGAAAATAAAGATGCAAAATACCCATAAAATAACGCATTTTTTATAAAAATATATATACCAAAACACACATAAAATATTTGAATTTGTATTAAAATAAATATACGAAATGCACACACAATAAGGTAAATTTGTATTGAAATAGATTTGCAAAATACATATAAAACAATGTAAATTTGTTTCAAAATATATATACGAAAACACATAAAATAACGCAGATTTCTATAAAGATATATATACAAAATACACATAAAATGAAGTAAATACGTATAAAAAAATGTGTACAAAATACACATAAAATAATGTAAACTCGTATCGAAATAAATAAAGAAAATACTAATAAAAGAATGTGTATTTGTATAAATATAAATATACAAAATACACATAAAATAACGTAAATTGATATAAAAGTATATATAAAATACACAAAAGTAATTAAATTTGTATGAAAATAGATATACAAAATACACATAAAATAACTCATATTTAAAAAAAATATATACAAAAATACACATAAAATAATTAAATTTGTATTAAAATAAATATACAAAATACACATACTATAAGGTAAATTTTTATTGAAATAGAAATGCAAAATACACAAAATAATGTAAATTTGTATCAAAATAGATACAAATACACACAATAAAATAACGTAAATTTTTATGAAAATATATATACAAAATACACATAAAATAATGTAAATACTTAGAAAAATACATATACAAAATACACATAAAATAATGTAAATTCGTATCAAAATAAATAAACAAAATTCCAATAAAAGAATGTATATATATATATATATATATATATATATATATATATATATATATATATATATATATATATATATATATATATATATATATATATATATATATATATATATATATATATATATATATATATATACAAAATGCACATACAATAAGGTAAATTTGTATTGAAAGAATATGCAAAATACACATAAAACAATGTATATTTGTTTCAAAATATATATACGAATACACATAAAATAACGTAGATTTCTATAGAAATATATATACAAAAATAGATGAAATGACGTAAATACGTATAAAAATATATATACACAATACACATTAAATAATGTAAATTCGTGTCAAAATAAATAAACAAAATATCAATAAAAGAATGTGTATTTGTATGAAAATAGATATACAAAATACATTAAATATTGTAAATTTGTATAAAACTCTATACAAAAATACACAAAAAATAATTTAAATTTGTATGAAAATTAATATACAAAATACACATAAAATTAGGTAAATTTGTATTGAAATACATATACAAAATACACATAAAATAATGTAAATTTGAATGAAAATATATAAACAAATACACTTAAAAAAACGTAAATTTGTATGAAATATATATATAAAATACACATTAAATAATGTAAATATGTATAAAAAATATATACAAAAGACAAATAGAATAATGTAAAATAGTATCAAAATAAATACACAGAATATTAATAAAATAATGTAAATTTGTATGAAAATAAAGATGCAAAATACCCATAAAACAACGCATTTTTTATGAAAATATATATAACAAAATACACATAAAATATTTAAATTTGTATTACAATAGATATACAAAATGAACATACAATAAGGTAAATTTGTATTGAAATAGATATGCAAAATACATATAAAACAATGTAAATTTCTTTCAAAATATATATACGAATACACATAAAATAACGTAGATTTCTATAAAATATATATACAAAATACACATAAAATGAAGTAAATACGTATAAGAAAATGTATACAAAATACACATAAAATAATGTAAATTCGTATCAAAATAAATAAACTAAATGCCAATAAAAGAATGTGCACTTGTATAAATATAAATATACAAAATACACATAAAATAACGTAAAATTGTATAAAACTATATACAAAAATAAACAAAAAAATTTGTATGAAAATAGATATACAAAAGACACATAAAATAAGCTAAATTTGAATTGAAATAAATATAGAAAATACATAAAATAATGTAAATTTGTATCAAAATATATATTCAAATACACATATAATAACGTAAATTTGTATAAAAATATATAAACAAAATACACATTAAATAATGTAAATACGTATAAAAGATATGTACGTAATGTAAAAATTTATAAAATTAAAGATGCAATATACCCATAAAATAACTCATATTTAAAAAATATATATACAAAAATACACATAAAATAATTAAATTTGTATTAAAATAAATATACAAAATACACATACAATAAGGTAGATTTTTATTGAAATAGATATGCAAAAAACATAAAATAAAGTAAATTTGTATCAAAATATATACGAATACACACAATAAAATAACGTAAATTTTATGAAAATATATATACAAAATACACATTAAATAATGTAAATACATAGAAAAATATATACAAAATACACATAAAATAATGTAAATTCGTATCAAAATAAATAAACAAAATTTCACTAAAAGAATGTATATTTGTAGGAAAATATATATACAAAATACAAATAAAATAACAAAAATTTGTATAAAAATATATACAAAAATACAAAAAAAAAAAAAAATTTGTTTGAAAATAGAAATGCAAAATACACATGAAATTGGGCAAATTTTTATTGAAATACATATACAAAATACACATAAAATAATGTAAATTTGTATGAAACTATATAAACAAATACACATAAGATAACGTAAATTTCCATAAAATATATGTACAAAATATACATTAAATAATGTAAATATGTCTAAAAATATGTATACAAAATACACAGAATAACGTAAAATCGTATCAAAATAAATAAACAGACTATCAATAAAATAATGTAAATTTGTATGAAAATAAAGATGCAAAATACCCATATAATAACGCATATTTGTTTAAAAATATATATACAAAAATACACATAAAATAATTAAATTTGTATCAAAATAAATATACAAAAGGCACATACAATGGAAATACACATAAATAATGTAAATTTGTATCAAAATATATATACGAATACACAAATAGAGTAAATTTCTATGAAAATATATATTAAAAATACATATAAAATTATGTAATATATATATATATATATATATATATATATATATATATATATATATATATATATATATATATATATATATATATATATATATATATATATATATATATATATATATATATATATATATATATATATATATATATATATATATATATATATATATATATATCAAATACACCTAAAATAATGAAAATTCGTATCAAAATCAATAAACAAAATTCCGATAAAAGAACGTACAAATTTACATTATTTTATGTGTATTTTGTACATGTATTTAAATATAAATTTAACTAATTATATGTGTATTTTGTATATCTATTTTCATACAAATTGAAATTTATTTTTTTGTTTTTTGTATATATTTTTATTCAAATTTTCGTAATTTTATGTGTATTTTGTATATTTATTTTCCTACAAATATGCGTTCTTTTATCGGAATTTTGTTTATTTATTTTGATACGAATTTTCATTTTTTTAGGTGTATTTGATATATATATTTTTATACTTATTTACATAATTTTATATGTATTTTGAATATATATTTTCATAGAAATTTACTCTATATGTATATACAAAAAAACACAAAAATAATTTAAATTTGTATGAAAATAAATATACAAAATACATAAAATTAGGTAAATTTGTATTGAAATACATATACAAAATACACTTAAAATAATGTAAATTTGAATGAAATTATATAAACAAATACACTTAAAATAACGTTAATTTGTATAAAATATATATAAAAAATACACATTAAATAATGAAAATATGTATAAAAAAATATATACAAAACACAAATAGTATAATATAAAATCGTATCAAAATATATACACAGAATATTAATAAAATAATGTACATTTGTATGAAAACTAAGATGCAAAATACCTATAAAATAACGCATTTTTTATAAAATTATATATACCAAAATACACATAAAATATTTGAATTTGTATTAAAATAAATATACAAAATGCACATACAATAAGGTAAATTTGTATTGAAATAGATATGCAAAATACATATAAAACAATGTAAATTTGTTTCAAAATATATATACGAATACACATAAAATAACGTAGATTTCTATAAATATATATATACAAAATACAAATAAAATTAAGTAAATACGAATCAAAAATGTATACAAAATACACATAAAATAATGTAAATTCGTATAAATATAAATAAACAAAATACCAATAAGGGAATGTGTATTTGTATAAATATAAATATACAAAATGCACATAAAATAACGTAAATTTGTATAAAACTATATACAAAAATACACAGAAGTAATTAAATTTGTATGAAAATAGATATACAAAATACACACAAAATAAGCTAAATTTGAATTGAAATATATATACAAAATCCTTATTTCATGTGTATTCGTATATATATTTTGAAACAAATTTACATTGTTTATATGTATTTTGCATATCTATTTTTGTGTATTCTGTATTTATTTTTGTTATACATAGAATAATGTAAAATCGTATCAAAATAAGTACACAGAATATCAATAAAATAATTTAAATTTGTATGAAAATAAAGATGCAAAATACCCATAAAATAAAGCATATTTTTTTTAAAAATACATATACAAAAATACACATAGAATAATTAAATTTGTATTAAAATTAATATACAAAATGCACATACAATAAGGTAAGTTTGTATTGAAAAAAAAAACGCAAAATACACATAAAACAGTGTAAATTTGTTTCAAAATATATATACGAATACACATAAAATAACGTTGATTTCTAAAGGAATATATATACAAAATACACATGAAATGTAAATACGTATAAAAATATATATACAAAATACACATTAAATACTGTAAATTCGCGTCAAAATAAATAAACAAAATATCAATAAAAGAATGTGTATTTGTATGAAAATAGATATACAAAATACACATAAAATAACCTAAATTTGTATCAAAATATATACAAAAATACACAAAAATATTTTAAATTTGTATGAAATTAAATATACAAAATACACATAAAATTAGGTAAATTTGTATTGAAATACATATACAAAATACACATAAAATAATGTAAATATGAATGAAAAGACATAAACAAATACACTTAAAATAACGTAAATTTGTATAAAAAAATATATACAAAACACAAATAGAATAATGTAAAATCGTATCAAAATAAATACACAGAATATTAATAAAATAATGTAAATTTGTATGAAAATAAAGAGGCAAAATACCCATAAAATAACGCATTTTTTTATTTATAAAAATATATATACCAAAATACACATAAAAAATTAAATTTGAATTAAAATAAATATATAAAAAACACATACAATAAGGTAAATTTGTATTGAAATAGATATGCAAAATACATATAAAACAATGTAAATTTGTTTCAAAATATATATACGAATACACATAAAATAACGTAGATTTCTATAAAAATATATATACAAAATACACATAAAATGAAGTAAATACGTATTAAAAAATGTATACAAAATACACATAAAATAATGTAAATTCGTATCAAATAAATATACAAAATACCAATAAAAGAATGTGTATTTGTATAAATATAAATATACAAAATACACATAAAATAACGTAAATTTATATAAAACTATATACAAAAATACACAGAAGTATTTTAATTTGTATGAAAATAGATATACAAAATAAGATAAATTGTTTAAATTCAATAAACAAAATTCAGATAAAAGAACGTATATTTGTAGAAAATAAATATAAAATACATATAAAATAACGAAAATTTGTATGAAAATATATATATAAACAAAGATAATTTCAATTTGTATGAAAATAAATATACAAAATACACATGTATTTTGTATATCTATTTTCACACAAATTTAATTACTTTTGTGTATTTTTGCATATAGTTTTATATAAATTTACGTTATTTTATTTGTATTTTGTACGTTTATATTTATACAATACACATTCTTTTATTAGTATTTTGTTTATTTATTTTCATACGAGTTTACATTATTTTATGTGTATTTTGTATACCTTTTTTTATACGTATTTACTTCATTTTATGTGTATTTTGTATATTTATTTTCATAGAAATCTACGTTATTTTATGTGTATTCGTATATATATTTTGAAAAATTTTTACATGGTTTTATATGTATTTTGCATATCTATTTCAATACAAATTTACCTTATTGTATGTGCATTTTGTATATTTATTTTAATACAAATTCAAATATTTTATGTGTGTCTTGGTATATATATTTTTATAAAAAAAAATGCGTTATTTTATGGGTATTTTGCATCTTAATTTTCATACAAATTTACATTATTTTATTAATATTCTGTGTATTTATTTTGATACGATTTTATATTATTCTATTTGTGTTTTGTATATATTTTTTTATACATATTTACATTATTTAATGTGTATTTTTTATATATATTTTATACAAATTTACGTTATTTTAAGTGTATTTGTTTATATATTTTCATTCAAATTTACATTATTTTATGTGTATTTTGTAAATGTATTTCAATACAAATTTACCTAATTTTATGTGTATTTTGTATATTTATTTTCATACAAATTAAAATTATTTTTGTGTATTTTTGTATATAGTTTTATACAAATTTAGGTGATTTTATGTGTATATTGTATATCTATTTTCATACAAATACACATTCTTTTATTGATATTGTGTTTATTTATTTTGACGCGAATTTACATTATTTAATGTGTATTTTATATATATATTTTTATACGTGTTTACATCATTTGATGTGTATTTTGTATATATATTTCTATAGAAATCTACGTTGATTTATGAGTATTCGTATATAGATTTTGAAATAAATTTACACTGTTTTATGTGTATTTTGCATATTTTTTCAATACAAATTTACCTTATTGTATATGCATTTTGTATATTAATTTTAATACAAATTTAATTATGCTATGTGTATTTTTGTATATGTATTTTTTATAAAAATATGCTTTATTTTATGGGTATTTTGCATTTTTATTTTCATACAAATTTACATTATTTTATTTATATTCTGTTTATTTTTTTTTAAACAATTTTACATTATTCTATGTGTATTTTTTATATCTATTTTATACGTATTTACTTAATTTTATGTGTATTTTGTATATATATTTTTATAGAAATCTACGTTATTTTATGTGTATTAGTATATATTTTGAAACAAATTTACATAGTTTTATATTTATTTTTGCATATCTCTTTCAATTCAAGTTTACCTTATTGTATGTGCATTTTGTATATTTATTTCAATACAAATTTAAATATTTTATGTACATATTGAGTAAATTTATGAAATATATATTCAAAATACATATAAAATTATGTAAATAAGTATAAAATATATATATCAAATACACCTAAAAAATGAAAATTGTATCAAAATAAATAAACAAAATTCCGATAAAAGAACGCATATTTGTAGAAAATATACAAAATACACATAAAATTACGATAATTTGAATAAAAATATATACAAAAAAACAAAAAAATAAATTTCAATTTTTATCAAAATAGATATACAAAATACACATATAATTAGTTAAATTTATATTTAAATACATGTACAAAATAATAAAAAATAATGTAAATTTGTACGTTCTTTATCGGGATTTTGTTTATTGATTTTGATACGAATTTTCATTATTTTAGGTGTGTTTGGTATATATATATATATATATATATATATATATATATATATATATATATATATATATATATATATATATATATATATATATATATATATATATATATATATATATATATATATATATATATATATATATATATATATATACTTATTTACATAATTTTATATGTACTTTTAATACATATTTTTATAGAAATTTACTATTTTATGTGTATTCTATATATATTTTGATACAAATTTACATTATTTATGTTTATTTCGCATATCTATTTCAATACAAATTTTCTTTATTGTATGTGCCTTTTGTATATTGATTTTGATACAAATTTAATTATATATATTTTTAAACAAATATGCGTTATTATATGGGTATTTTGCATCTTTATTTTCATACAAATTTACATTATTTTATTGATAGTCTGTTTATTTATTTTGATACGATTTTACGTTATTCTGTGTATTTTGTATACATATTTTTATACATATTTACATTATTTAATGTATATTTTGTATATATTTTATGGACATTTACGTTATCTTATGTGTATTTGTTTATATAGTTTCATACAAATTTACATTATTTTATGTGAATTATGTATATGTATTTCAATAAAAATTTTCCTAATTTCATGTGTATTTTTAATATCTATTTTCAAACAAAAAAATTTTGTGTGTGTATTTTGTATTTATTTTTAAAAAAAATTTGTTATTTTATTTGTATTTTGTATATATATTTTCCTACAAATATACATTCTTTTAGAGGAAATTTTGTTTATTTATTTTGATACGAATTTACATTATTTTGTATGTATTTTGTATTTATTTTTCTATGTATTTACATTATTTAATGTGTATTTTGAATATATATTTTCATAAAAATTTACGTTATTTTATTGTGTGTATTCGTATATATTTTGATACAAATTTACTTTGTTTATTTTATGTGTTTTTTGCATATTTATTTCAATAAAAATCTACCTTATTTTATGTGTATTTTGTATATTTATTTTAATACAAATTTAATTATTTTATGTGTATTTTTGTATATATATTTTTTTAAATATGAGTTATTTTATGGGTATATTGCATCTTTAATTTTATAAATTTTTACATTACGTACATATCTTTTATACGTATTTACATTATTTAATGTGTATTTTGTTTATTTATTTTGACGCGAATTTACATTATTTAATGTGTATTTTATATATATATTTTTATACGTGTTTACATCATTTGATGTGTATTTTGTATATATATTTCTATAGAAATCTACGTTGATTTATGAGTATTCGTATATAGATTTTGAAATAAATTTACACTGTTTTATGTGTATTTTGCATATTTTTTCAATACAAATTTACGTTATTGTATATGCATTTTGTATATTAATTTTAATACAAATTTAATTATGCTATGTGTATTTTTGTATATGTATTTTTATAAAAATATGCTTTATTTTATGGGTATTTTGCATTTTTATTTTTATACAAATTTACATTATTTTATTTATATGCTGTTTATTTTTTTTTAAACAATTTTACATTATTCTATGTGTATTTTTTATTTCTATTTTTATACGTATTTACTTACTTTTATGTGTATTTTGTATATATATTTTTATAGAAATCTACGTTATTTTATGTGTATTCGTATATATATTTTGAAACAAATTTACATTGTCTTATATGTATTTTTGCATATCTCTTTCAATACAAGTTTACCTTATTGTATGTGCATTTTGTATATTAATTTCAATACAAATTTAAATATTTTATGTGTATTTTGGTATATATATTTTTATAAGGAATGCGCTATTTGATGGGAGTTTTGCATCTTTATTTTCATACAAATTTGCATTATTTTATTAATATTCGGTGTATTTATTTTGATACGATTTCACATTATTCTATTTGTTTTTTGTATATATTTTTTTTATACATATTTACATTATTTAATGTGTATCTTGCATATATATTTCATACAAATTTATTATCTTTTATTTATTTTTATACGAATACACATTCTTTTCATGATATTTTGTTTAATTATTTTGACACGAATTTACCTAGATATGTATTTTGTATATATATTTTTATACGTATTTACATAATTTCATGTGTATTTTTTATATATATTTCTATAGAAATCTACGTTATTTTATGTGTATTCGTATATATATTTTGAAAAAAATTTACTTTGTTTTATATGTATTTTTCAATATCTCTTTCAATACATATTTACCTTACTGTATATGCATTTTGTATATTTATTTCAATACAAATTTAAAAATTTTATGTGTATTTTGGTATATATATTTTTATAAAAAATGCGCTATTTTATGGGAATTTTGCATCTTTCTTTTCATACAAATTTACATTATTTTATTGATATTCTGTGTATTTATATTGATTTTTTTTTGTATATATTTTTTTATACACATTTACATTATTTAATGTGTATCTTGCATATATATTTTTAAAAAATTTACGTTATTTTAAGTGTATTTGTTTATATATTTTCATTCAAATTTACATTATTTTATGTGTATTTTGTATATGTATTTCAATACAAATTTACCTAATTTTATGTGTATTTTGTATATTTCTTTTCATACAAAAATTAAATATTTTTGTGTATTTTTGTATATAGTTTTATACAAATTTAGGTTATTTTATGTAAGCATTTACATTATTTAATGTGTGTTTTGTATATATATTTTTATGCAAATTTACTTTGTTTTATGTGCATTTTTGTACATATATTTTTTTAGAAATTTGCGTTATTTTATGTGTATTTGTATATGTTTTCTCATACAAATTTACATTATTTTATTGCTATTTTGTTTATTTAATTTGATACGAATGAAAATAGATATACAAAATATACATAAAATAAACTAAATTTTTATTGAAATATATATACAAAATACATAAAATAATGTAAATTTGTATCAAAATATTTTAACAGATGCGCATAAAATAGCGTAAATTTGTTTTAAAATATACAAAATACATTAAATAATGTAAATATGTATAAAAAGTATATACAAAACAGAAATAGAATAATGTAAAATCGTATCAAAATAAATACACAGAATATTAATAAAACAATATAAATTTGTATGAAAATAAAGATGCAAAATTATAAAATAACGCATTTTTATAAAGATATATATACAAAAATACACATAAAAAATTTAAATATGTATTAAAATAAATATACAAAATACACATACAATAAGGTAAATCTGTATTGAAATAAATATGCAAAATACATATAAAACAATGTAAATTTGTTTCAAAATATATATACGAATACAATTAAAAAACGTAGATTTGTATAAAAATATATATACAAAATACATAAAATTAAGTAAATACGTATAAAAAATGTATAAAAATACACATAAAATAATGTAATTTCAATTAAAATAAATGTCAATTTGAATGAAATATATAAACAAATACACATAAAATAACGTAAATTTGTATAAAATATATATGCAAGATACACATTAAATAATGTAAATGTATAAAAATATATATACAAAATACAAATAGAATAATGTAAATTCGTATCAAAATAAATACACAGAATATCAATAAAATAATGAAAATTTGTATGAAAATAAAGATGCAAAATTCCCAAAAATTATCGCATTTTATAAAATATATTTACCAAAATACACATAAAATATTTAAATTTGTATTGAAATAAATATAAAATGCATATACAGTAAGGTAAATTTGTATTGAAAGAGATATTCAAAAATACATATAAAACAATGTAAATTTGTTTTAAAATATATATACGAATACACATAAATTAAAGTAGAGTTGTATCTAATATATATACAAAAAACACATTAAATAATGTAATTATGTATAAAAAAATATATACAAAACACAAATAAAATAATGTAAATTCGTGTCAAAATAAATAAACAAAATATCATGAAAAGAATGTATATTTGTATGAAAATAGATAATAGATAATAAATTTGTATAAAATATATATGCAAAATACACATTAAATAATGTAAATATGTATAAAAAAAGTATATACAAAAAACAAATAGGATAACGTAACATCGTATCAAAATAAATACACCGAATATTAATAAAATAATGTAAATTTGTATGAAAATAAAGATGCAAAATTCCCATAAAATAGCGCATTTCTTATAAAAATATATATAAAAAAATACACATAAAATATTTAAATTTGCATTGAAATAAATATACAAAATGCACATACAATAAGGTAAATTTGTATTGAAAGAGATATGCAAAAATACATATAAAACAATGTAAATTTGTTTAAAAATATATATACGAATACAAATAAAAAAACGTAGATTTCTATAAAAATATATATACAAAATACACATAAAATTAAGTAAATACTTATAAAAAAATGTATACAAAATACACATAAAATAATGTAATTTCGAATTAAAATAAATGTCAATATGAATGAAAATATATAAACAAATACACTTAAAATAACGTAAATTTGTATAAAATATATATGCAAGATACACATTAAATAATGTACATGTGTATAAAAAAAATATATACAAAAAACAAATAGAATAATGTAAAATCGTATCAAAATAAATACACAGAATATCAATAAAATCATGTAAATTTGTATGAAAATAAAGATGCAAAATTCCCCAAAATTTTCGCATTTTTTATAAAAATATATATACCAAAATACACATAAAATATTTAAATTTGTATTGAAATAAATATACAAAATGCATATACAGTAAGGTAAATTTGTATTAAAAGAGATATTCAAAAATACATATAAAACAATGTAAATTTGTTTCAAAATATATATACGAATACACATAAAATAAAGTAGATTTCTATAGAAATATATATACAAAATACATATGAAATTATGTAAATACGTATAAAAATATATATACAAAATACATATCAAATAATGTAAATTCGTTTCAAAATAAATTAACAAAATATTATGAAAAGAATGTGTATTTGTATAAAAATAGATAATAGATAATAAATTTGTATAAAATATATATGCAAGATACACATTAAATAATGTAAATATGTATAAAAAAGTATATACAAAAAAACAAATAGAATAATGTAAAATCGTATCAAAATAAATACACCGAATATTAATAAAATAATGTAAATTTGTATGAAAATAAAGATGCAAAATTCCCATAAAATAGCGCATTTCTTATAAAAATATATATACCAAAATACACATAAAATATTTAAATTTGTATTGAAATAAATATACAAAATGCACATACAATAAGGTAAATTTGTATTGAAAGAAATATGCAAAAATACATATAAAACAATGTAAATTTGTTTCAAAATATATATACGAATACAAATAAAAAAACGTAGATTTCTATAAAAATATATATACAAAATACACATAAAATTAAGTAAATACGTATAAAAAAATGTATACAAAATACACATAAAATAATGTAAACTCGATTTAAAATAAATAAACAAAATACAAATAAAAGAATGTGTATTTGGATAAACATAAATATACAAAATACACACAAAAAACATAAAATAAGGTAAATTTGTAATGAAATATATGTACAAAATACACATAAAATAATGTAAATTTATATGAAAATATATATACAAATACACATAAAATACCATGAATTTGTATAAAATTATATATTCAAAATAAATATTAAATAATGTAAATGCGTATAAAAATATATATACAAAGTACATATAAAATAATGTAAATTCGTATCAATATAAATCAACAAAATACCAATAAAATAATATATATTTGAATGAAAATAGATTTTCAAAATACACATAACATAACTAAAATTTGTATTGAAATATATACAAAAATACATAAAAATAATTTGAGTTTGTATGAAAATAGATATTCAAAATACACATAAAACTAGGTAAATTTCTTTTGAAATATATATACAAAATACGCATGAAATATTGTAAATTTGTGTCAAAATATATAAACAAATACACATAAAATAACTTAAAATAATGTAAATATGTATCAAATATATATACAAAAAACACATTAAATAATGTAAATATGTATAAAAAAATAAAAATAATGTAAAATCGTATCAAAATAAATACAGAAAATATTCATAAAATAATGTAAATTTGTATGAAAATTAAGATGCAAAATACCCATAAAATAACGCATTTTTTATAAAAATATATATACGAAAAAACATAAAATATTTGATTTTGTATTAAAATAAATAGATATACAAAATACACATAAAATAAGCTAAATTTGAATTGAAATATAAATACAAAATACATAAAATAATGTAAATTTGTATCAAAATACTTATACAAATACACATATAATAACGTAAATTTGTATAAAAATATATAAACAAAATACACATTAAATAATGTAAATACGTATAAAAAAAATGTACAAAATTCACAAATAATCATGTAATTCCTATCAAAATAAATAGACAAAATACCAATAAAATAATGTAAATTTCTATGAGAAAACATATACAAAATACACATAAATAACGCAAATATCAATAAAAATATATATAATATAATATATTTTTATACATATATAAAATATTTAATGTATATTTTGTATATATATTTTATCCAAATTTACGTTATTTTATATGTATTTGTTTATATATTTTCATACAAATTTACATTATTTTATGTGAGTTTTGTATATGAATTTCAATACAAATTTGCCTAACTTTATGTGTATTTTGCATATCTATTTTCAAACAAATTTAAATTATTTATGTGTATTTTTGTATATATTTTTATACAAATTTTAGTTATTTTAATTGTTTTTTCTATATATATTTTCCTACAAATATACATTCTTTTATTGGAATTTTGTGTATTTAATTTTTTACGAATTAACATTATTTTATGTGTATTTTGTATATATATTTTTCTACGTATTTAAATTATTTTATGTGTATTTTATATATACATTTTCATAAAAATTTACGTTATTTTATTGTGTGTATTCGTATATATTTTGAAACAAATTTTATACAAATTCATGTTATTTTATGTGTATTTGCATATATATTTTCATACAAATTTATATTATTTTATGTGTATTCTTACATATATTTTATTGCAAATTTACCTTATTTTATGTTTATTTTGTATATTTATTTCATTCAATTTTAGATTATTTAATGTGTATTTTTATTATTTATATTTAGGTTATCTTAGGTTATCTTTAGGTTACCTTATTTTATGTTTATTTTGTATATTTATTTCATTCAATTTTAAATTATTTTATGTGTATATTTGTATTTGTATTTAGGTTATTTTATGTGTATTTTGTATATATATTTTCATCCAAAATTACATTATTTTATTGGTATTTTCTTAATTTAATTCGATACGAATTTAGATTATTTCATAGGTATTTTGTATACATATTTTTATACTCATTTACATTATCTAAAGTGTGTTTTGTATATATATTTTTATGCAAATTTATTTTATGTTCATTTTTGTACATATATTTTTATAGAAATTTGCGTTATTTTATGTATATAGTTTTATATAAATTTACGTTATTTTATGTGCATTTTGTATATTTATATTTATACAAATACACATTCTTTTATTGGTATATTGTTTATTTACATTTATACGAATTTACATTATTTTATGTGTATTTTGTATACATTTTTTTATTCGTATTTACTTAATATTATGTGTATTTTGTATATGTATTTTTATAGAAATCTACGTTATTTTATGTGTATTCGTATATATATTTTGAAACAAATTTACACTATTTTATATGTATTTTGCATATCTATTTCAATACAAATTTACCTTATTGTATGTGCATTTTGTATATTTATTTTAATACAAATTCAAATATTTTATGTGTATTTTGGTATCAATAATTTTATAAAAAAAGCGTTATTTTATAGGTATTTTGCATCTTAATTTTCATACAAATTTACATTATTTTATTAATATTCTGTTTATATATTTTGATACGATTTTACATTATTCTATTTGTGTTTTGTATATATTTTTTTTATACATATTTACATTATTTAATGTGTATTTTGAAAATATATTTCATACAAATTTACGTTATTATATGTATATTTGTTTATATATTTTCTTTCAAATTTACATTATTTTAAGTGTATTTTGTATATGTATTTCAATACAAATTAACATAATTTTATGTGTATTTTGTATATTTCTTTTCATACAAATTTAAATTATTTTTGCGTATTTTTGTATATAGTTTTATACAAATTTAGGTTATTTTATGTAAGCATTTACATTATTTAATGTGTGTTTTGTATACATATTTTTATCCAAAGTTACTTTATTTTACGTTCATTTTTGGACATATATTTTTACAGAAATTAGCGTTATTTTATATGTATTTGTATATGTTTTCTCATACAAATTTATATTATTTTATTTGATATTTTGTTTATTTAGTTTTATACGAATTACATGATTATATGTGTATTTTGTACATATTTTTTATACGTATTTACATTACTTAATCTGTATTTTGTTTATATATTTTTAAACAAATTTACGTTATTATATGTATTTATATAAATATTTTGATACAAATTTACATTATTTTATATATTTTGTATATACATCTCAATTCAAATTTAGCTTATTTTATTTGTATTTTCTATATCTATTTTCATACGAATTTAATTACTTCTGTGTATTTTTGTATATAGTTTTATACAAATTTACGTTATTTTATGTGTATTTTGTATATGTATATTTATACAAATACACATTCTTTTATTGGTATTTTGTTTATTTATTTTGAAACGAATTTACATGATTTTATGTGTATTTTGTATACATTTTCTTATACGTATTTACTTCATTTCATGTGTATTTTGTATATATATTTTTATACAAATCAACATTATTTTATGTGTATTCGTATATATATTTTGAAACAAATTTACATTGTTTTATATGTATTTTGCATATCTATTTCAATACAGATTTACCTTATTGTATGTCTATTTTGTATATTTATTTTAATACAAATTAATTTTTCATGTGTATTTTGGTATATATATTTTTTTAAAAAATGCGTTATTTAATTTTGCATCTTTATTTTCATACAAATTTATATTGTTTTATTAATATTCTGTGTATTTATTTTGATACGCTTTTACATTATTCTATTTGTGTTTTGTATATATTTTTTTATACATATTTACATTATTTAATGTGTATTTTGTATATTTTAAAAAAAATTTACGTTATTTTGTGCGCATCTGTTAAAATATTTTGATACAAATTTACATTATTTTATGTATTTTGTATATATATTTCAATACAAATTTAGTTTATTTTATGTATATTTTGTATATCTATTTTCATTCGTATCAAAATAAATAAACAAAATAGCAATAAAATAATGTAAATTTGTATGAGAAAACAAATACAAATACACATAAAATAACGCAAATTTCTAAAAAAATATTTAAAATTTGTATGAAAAGAAATATACAAAATACTCATAAAATTAGGTAAATTTGTATTGAAATACATATACAAAATACACATAAAATAATGTAAATTTGAATGAAAATATATAAACAAATACACTTAAAATATCGTAAATTTGTATAAAATATATATGCAAGATACACATTAAATAATGTAAATGTGTATAAAAAAAAATATACAAAAAAGAAATAGAATAATGTAAAATCCTATCAATATAAATACACAGAATATCAATAAAATAATGTAAATTTGTATGAAAAGAAAGATGCAAAATCCAATAAAATAGCGCATTTTTTATAAAAATATATATACCAAAATACACATAAAATATTTAAATTTGTATTGAAATAAATATACAAAATGCATATACAGTAAGGTAAATATGTATTGAAAGAGATATTCAAAAATACATATAAAACAAAGTAAATTTGTTTCAAAATATATATACGAATACACATAAAATAACGTAGATTTCTATAGAAATATATATACAAAATACATATCTAGGTAAATTCGTGTCAAAATAAATAAACAAAATATCATGAAAAGAATGTGTATTTGTATGAAAATAAATAATAGATAATAAATTTGTATGAAATATATATGCAAGATACACATTAAATAATGTAAATATGTATAAAAAAAATATATACAAAAAACAAATAGAATAATGTGAAATCGTATCAAAATAAATACACCGAATATTAATAAAATAATGTAAATTTGTATGAAAATAAAGATGCAAAATTCCCATTAAATAGCGCATTTCTTATAAAAATATATATACCAAAATACACATAAAATATTTAAATTTGTATTGAAATAAATATACAAAATGCACATACAATAAGGTAAACTTGTATTGAAAGATATATGCAAAAATACATATAAAACAATGTAAATTTGTTTCAAAATATATATACGAATACACATAAAATAACGTAGATTTCTATAAAAATATATATACAAAATACACATAAAATTAAGTAAATACGTATAAAAATAGATATAAAAAATACACATAGAATAATGTAAAATTGTTTAAAAAAAAACAGAATATAAATAAAATAATGTAAATTTGTATGAAAAAAAAATGCAAAATACCCATAAAATAAAGCATATTTTTTTAAAAATACATATACAAAAATACATATAGCATAATTAAATTTGTATTAAAATTAATATACAAAATGCATATACAATAAGGTAAATTTGTATTGAAAAAATATGCAAAATACACAAAAAACAGTGTAAATTTATTTCAAAATCTATTTACGAATACTCATAAATCAACGTAGATTTCTATAGAAATATATATACAAAATACACATCAAATGATGTAAACACGTATAAAAATATATATATATAAAATACACATTAAATAATGTAAACTCGCGTCAAAATAAATAAACAAAATATTAATAAAAGAATGTGTATTTGTATGAAAATAGATATACAATATACACTTAAAATCATCTAAATTTGTATAAAACTATATACAAAAATACACAATAATAATTTTAATTTGTATGAAAATAAATATACAAAATACACATAAAATTAGGTAAATTTGTATTGAAATACATTTACAAAATACACATAAAATAATGTAAATTTGAATGAAAATATATAAACAAATACACTTAAAATAACGTAAATTTGTATAAAATATATATAAAAAATACACATTAAATAATGGAAATATGTATAAAAAAATATATACAAAACACAAATAGAATAACATAAAATCGTATCAAAATAAATACAGAGAATATTAATAAAATAATGTAAATTTGTATGAAAATTAAAATGCAAAATACCCATAAAATAACGCATTTTTTATAACAATATATATACCATGACACACATAAAATATTTGAATTTGTATTACAATAAATATACAAAATGCATATACAATAAGGTAAATTTGTATTGAAATAGATATGCAAAATACATATAAAACCATGTAAATTTTTTTCAATATATATATACGAATACACATAAAATAACGTAGATTTCTATGAAAATAAATATACAAAATACACATAAAATGAAGTAAATACGTATAAAAAAAGGTATACAAAATACACATAAAATAATGTAAACTCGTATGAAAATAAATAAAGAAAATACTAATAAAAGAATGTGTATTGTATAAATATTCAAAATACAAATAAAATAACGTAAATTTATATAAAACTATATGCAAAAATACACAAAAGTAATTAAATTTGTGTGAAAATAGATATACAAAATACATGTGTATTTTGTATATTTATTTTCATACAAATTGAAATTATTTTGTTTTATTTTTTTATATTTTCATACAAATTATCGTTATCTTATGTATTTTATATTTATTTTTTCTATAAATATACGTTCTTTTAACTGAATTTTTTTTTATTGAATTTGAAACAAATCTACCTTATTTTGTATATCTATTTTCATACAAATTAAAATACTTCTGTGTATTTTTGTATATAGTTTTATATAAATTTACGTTATTTTATGTGTATTTTGTATATTTATATTTATACAAATACACATTCTTTTATTGGTATTTTTTTTTTGACACGAATTTACATTATTTTATGTGTATTTTGTATACATTTTTTTATACGTATTTACTTCATTTTATTTGTATTTTGTATATATATTTTTATAGAAATCTACGTAATTTTATGTGTATTCGCATATATATTTTGAAACAAATTTACATTGTTTTATATGTATTTTGCATATCTATTTCAATACAAATTTACCTTATTATATGTGTTTTTTGTATATTTATTTTAATACAAATTTAATTTTTTGATGTGTATTTTGGTATATATATTTTTATAAATAAAAAACATGCGTTATTTTATGGGTATTTTGCTTCTTTATTTTCATACAAATTTACATTATTTTATTAATATTCTGTGTATTCATTTTGATACGATTTTACATTATTCTATTTGTGTTTTGTACATATTTTTTTATACAAATTTACGTTATTTTAAGTGTATTTGTTTATGTATTTTCATTCAAATTTACATTATTTTATGTGAATTTTGTATATGTATTTCAATAGAAATTTAACTAGTTTTATGTGTATTTTCTATATATATTATTTATACAAATTTAAATTATTTTTGTGTATTTTTTGAATAGAGTTTTATACAAATTTACAATATTTTATGTGTATTTTGTATATCTATTTTCATACAAATACACATTCTTTTATTAATATTTTCTTTATATATTTTGATGCGAATTTACATTATTTAATGTGTATTGTGTATATATATTTTTATACGTATTTACGTCATTTCATGTGTATTTTGTATATATATTTCTATAGAAATATACGTTATTTTATGTGTATTCGTATATATATTTTGAAACAAATATACATTGTTTTATGTGCATTTTTTTTCAATACAAATTTCCTTATTGTACGTGCATTTTGTATATTAATTTTAATACAAATTTAATTATTCTATGTGTATTCTTGTATATGTATTTTTAAAAAAATATGCTTTATTTTATGGGTATTTTGCATCTTTATTTTCATACAAAATTACATTATTTTATTGATATTCTGTGTATTTATTTTGATACGATTTTACATTATTCTATGTATATTTTGTATATCTATTTTATACAAATGTACGTTATTTTATGTGAATTTGTTTTCATTTCATACAAATTTACATTATTTTATGTGTATTTTGTACATGTATTTAAATACAAATTTAACTAATTATATGTGTATTTTGTATATCTATTTTCATACAAATTGAAATTTATTTTTTTGTTTTTTTGTATATATTTTTATTCAAATTTTCGTAATTTTATGTGTATTTTGTATATTTATTTTTCTACAAATATACGTTCTTTTATCGGAATTTTGTTTATTTATTTTGATACGATTTTTTTTTTAATTGTATATGATATATATATTTTTATACTTATTTACATAATTTTATATGTATTTTGAATATATATTTTCATAGAAATTTACTCTATATGTATATACAAAAAAACACAAAAATTATTTAAATTTGTATGAAAATAAATATACAAAATACACATAAAATTAGGTAAATTTGCATTGAAATACATATACAATATACACTTAAAATAATGTAAATTTGAATGAAATTATATAAACAAATACACTTAAAATAACGTTAATTTGTATAAAATGTATATAAAAAATACACATTAAATAATGAAAATATGTATAAAAAAATATATACAAAACACAAATAGTATAATATAAAATCGTATCAAAATATATACACAGGATATTAATAAAATAATGTACATTTGTATGAAAACTAAGATGCAAAATACCTATAAAATAACACATTTTTTATAAAATTATATATACCAAAATACACATAAAATATTTGAATTTATATTAAAATAAATATACAAAATGCACATACAATATGGTAAATTTGTATTGAAATGGATATGCAAAAAACATATAAAAAATGTAAATTTGTTTCAAAATATATATATAGATTTCTATAAATATATATATTCAAAATATAAATAAAATTAAGTAAATACGAATCAAAAATGTATACAAAATACACGTAAAATAATGTAAATTCGTATAAAAATAAATAAACGAAATACCAATAAGAGAATGTGTATTTGTATAAATATAAATATACAAAATGCACACAAAATAAGCTAAATTTGAATTGAAATATATATTCAAAATACATAAAATAAAGTAAATTCGTTTCAAAATAATTTTAACAAATACACATAAAATAACGTAAATTTGTAAAAAATATATATAAACAAAATACACATTAAGTAATGTAAATACGTATAAAAAAAATTTTACAAAATACACAAATAATCAAGTCATTCGTATCAAAATAAATAAACAAAAAACTAATTAAATAATGTAAATTTGTATGAGAAAACATATACAAAATACACATAAAATAACGTTTTAAGTTTCTATAAAAATATATACAAAATGCACATAAAATTAGTTTGCATATAAAATATATACAAAACACATTAGATAATGTAAATGAGTATAAAAATATGTATACAAAATACCTATGAAATAATCTAAATTCGTATCGAGTTAAATTAAGAAAATAACAATAAAATAATGTAATTTTTAATGAAAATATATATAGAAAACACACATAAAATAACCTAAATACAAATACAAATATACACATTAAATAATTTAAAATTGAATGAAATATACAAAATAAACATAAAATAAGGTAAATTTGTAATAAAATATATGTAAGAATACACATAAAATAATATAAATTTGTATGAAAATATATATACAAATACACATAAAATAACATGAATTTGTATAAAATTTGTTTCAAAATATATACGAATACACACAATAAATTAACGTAAATTTTTATGAAAATGTATATATAAAATACACATAAAATAGTTTAAATTCGTAGAAAAATATATATACAAAATACACATAAAATAATGTAAATTCGTGAAAAATTAAATACACAAAATTCCAATAAGAGAATGTATATTTGTAGGAAAATATATAAACAAAAAACAAATAAAATAACTAAAATTTGTATGAAAATATATACAAAAATACGCAAAAATAATTTAAATTTGTTTGAAAATAGATATGCAAAATACACATAAAGTTAGGCAAATTTGTATTGAAATACATATACAAAACTCACATAAAATAATGAAAATTTGTATGAAAATATATAAACAAATACATATAAAATCACGTAAATTTGATAAATATATATATACAAAATATACATTAAATATTTTAATATGTATAAAAATATATTATATTATATATATTTTATTGATATTTGCGTTATTTATGTGTATTTTGTATATTTTCATAGAAATTTACATTATTTTATTGGTATTTAATCTATTTATTTTGATACGAATTACATGATTATTTGTGTATTTTTATATTTTTTATACGTATTTACATTATTTAATGTATTTTGTTTATATATTTTATACAAATTACGTTATTATATGTGTATTTGTATATATTTTGATACAAATTTACATTATTTTATGTATTTTGTATATATTTTAATTCAAATTCAGCTTATTTTATGTGTATTTTGTATATCTATTTATTTTAATACAAATCAAATATTTTATGTTTTTCGTATATATATATTTATAAAAAATGCGTTATTTTATGGGTATTTATTATCTTAATTTTCATACAAATTTACATTATTTTATTAATATTTTCTGTATTTATTTTGATACGATTTACATTATTTTATTTGTTTTATATATATTTTATATATTTACATTATTTAATGTTTTTTCTATATTTATAAAAAATACGTTTTTTTATAGGTATTTTGCATCTTTATTTTCATACAAATTTACATTATTTTATTTACATTCTGTGTATTTATTATGATACGATTTTACATTATTCTATTTGTGTTTTGTATATATTTTTTTTTATACATATTTACATTATTTAATGAGTATTTTGTATCTATATTTTATATAAATTTACGTTAGCTAAGTGTATTTGTTTATATATTTTCATTCAAATTTACATTATTTTATGTGTCTTTTGTATATGTATTTCTATACAAATTTACCTAATTTTATGTGTATTTTGTATATTTATTTTCATAATATTTAATTCATTTTAGTGTATATATCTATATATATATATATATATATATATATATATATATATATATATATATATATATATATATATATATATATATATATATATATATATATATATATATATTTTATACAATTTTACATTATTTTATGTGTATTTTGTATATATTCCTTATTAATTTTAACACGAATTTACATTATTTAATGTGTATTTTGTATATATATTTTTATATGTATAGAAATCAACGTTATTTTAAGTGTATTCGTATATATATTTTGAAACAAATTTACATTGTTTTTTATGTATTTTGCATATCTATTTCAATACAAATTTACCTTATTGTATGTGTTTTTTATATATTTATTTTAATTCAAATTTAGTTTTCTTATGTGTATTTTGGTATATATATTTTTATAAATAAAAAAAAAAGCGTTATTTTATGGTTATTTTGCCTCTTTATTTTCATACAAATTTACATTATTTTATTAATATTCTGTGTATTTATTTTGATACGATTTTACATTATTCTATTTGTGTTTTGTACACAAATTTACGTTATTTTAAGTGTATTTGTTTAAAATATTTTTGTGTATTTTTGTATATAGTTTGATACAAATTTAGGTTATTTTATGTGTATTTTGTATATCTATTTTCATAAAAATACACATTCTTTTATTGATATTTTGTTTATTTATTTTGACGCGAATGATGTAAATACGCATAAAAATTCGCGTCAAAATAAATAAACAAAATATAAATAAAAGAATGTGTATTTGTATGAAAATAGATATACAAAATACACATAAAATAACCTAAATTTGTATCAAACTATATACAAAAATATTTTATATTTGTATGAAAATAAATATACAAAATACACATAAAATTAGGTATATTTGTATTGAAATACATACACAAAATACACATAAAATAATGTAAATTTGAATGAAAATACATAAACAAATACACTTAAAATAACGTAAATTTGTTTAAAAAAATATGTACAAAACACAAATAGAATAATGTAAAATCGTATCAAAATAAATACACAGAATATTAATAAAATAATGTAAATTTGTATGAAAATAAAGAAGCAAAATACCCATAAAATAACGCATTTTTTTCATTTTAAAAATATATATACCAAATACACAAAAAAATTAAATTTGTATTAAAATAAATATACAAGAAACACATACAATAAGGTAAATTTGTATTGAAATAGATATGCAAAATACATATAAAACAATGTAAATTTGTTTCCAAATATGTATACGAATACACATAAAATAACGTAGATTTCTATTAAAATATTTATACAAAATACACATAAAATGAAGTAAATACGTATAAAAAAATGTATACAAAATACACATAAAATAATGTAAATTCGTATCAAAATAAATAAACAAAATACCAATTAAAGAATGTGTATTTGTATAAATATAAATATACAAAATACACATAAAATATCGTAAATTTATATAAAACTGTATACAAAATTACACAGAAGTAATTAAATTTGTATGAAAATATATACAAAATACACACAAAATAAGCTAAATTTGAAATGAAATATATATACAAAATACATGAAATAAAGTAAATTTGAATTGAAATATATATACAAAATACATGAAATAACGTAAATTTGTATGAAAATATACACAAAATACACATTAAATAATGAAAATACGTATAAAAAAATGTGTACAAAATACACATATAATCATGTAATTCGTATCAAAATAAATAAACAAAATACCAATAAAATAATATAAATTTGTATGAGTAAACGTGTATGTTGCATATTTTTTTCAATACAAATTTATCTTATTATATACGCATTTTGTATATTAATTTTAATGCAACTTTAATTATACATATAAACAATGTAAATTTGTTTCAAAATATATATACGAATACACATGAAATAAGGTAGATTTCTATAAAAATATATATAAAAAATACACATATAACTAAGTAAATACGTATAAAAAATGTATACAAAATACACATAAAATAATGTAAATTAGTATCAAAATATATAAACAAAATACCAATAAAAGAATGTGTATTTGTATATATATATATATATATATATATATATATATATATATATATATATATATATATATATATATATATATATATATATATATATATATATATATATATATATATACATTAAATAATGTAAATTTGTTTAAAACTATACAAAATACACATGAAAAGATGTAAATACGTATAAAATATATATACAAAATACACATTAAATAATGTAAATTCGCGTCAAAATAAATAAACAAAATATCAATAAAAGAATGTGTATTTGTAAGAAAATAGATATACAAAATACACATAAAATAACCTAAATTTGTATCAAACTATATACAAAAATACACAAAAATATTTTAAATTTGTATGAAAATAAATATACAAAATACACATAAAATTAGGTAAATTTGTATTGAAATACATATACAAAATACACATAAAATAATGTAAATTTGAATGAAAAGACATAAACAAATACACTTAAAATTACGTAAATTTGTATAAAAAAAATATATACAAAACACAAATAAAATAATGTAAAATCGTATCAAAATAAATACACAGAATATTAATAAAATAATGTAAATTTGTATGAAAATAAAGAGGCAAAATACCCATAAAATAACGCATTTTTTTATTTATAAAAATATATATACCAAAATACACATAAAAAAATTCAATTTGAATTATAATAAATATATAAAAAAACACATACAATAAGGTAAATTTGTATTGAAATAGATATGCAAAATACATATAAAACAATGTAAATTTGTTTCAAAATATATATACGAATACACATAAAATAACGTAGATTTCTATAAAAATATATATACAAAATACACATAAAATGAATTAGATACGTATAAAAAAATGTATACAAAATACACATAAAATAATGTAAATTCGTATCAAAATAAATATACAAAATACCAATAAAAGAATGTGTATTTGTATAAATATAAATATACAAAATACACATAAAATAACGTAAATTTATATAAAACTATATACAAAAATACACAGAAGTATTTTAATTTGTATGAAAATAGATATATAAAATAAGGTAAATTCGTTTCAAATTCAATAAACAAAATTCAGATAAAAGAACGTATATTTGTAGAAAAAAATAAATATACAAAATACACATAAAATAACGAAAATTTGTATGAAAATATATAAAAAAATAAACAAAAATAATTTCAGTTTGTATGAAAATAAATATACAAAATACACATGTATTTTGTATATCTATTTTCACACAAATGTAATTACTTTTGTGTATTTTTGCATATAGTTTTATATAAATTTACGTTATTTATTGTATTTAATATATTATATTTATACAATACACATTCTTTATTAGTATTTGTTTATTTATTGATACAATTTACATTATTTATGTGTATTTTGTATACCTTTTTTTATTCGTATTTACTTCATTTTATTTTTATTTTGTATATTTATTTTAATAGAAATCTACGTTTTTTTATGTGTATTCGTATATATATTTTGAAAATATTTTACATGGTTTTATATGTATTTTGCATATCTATTTCAATACAAATTTACCTTAATGCATTTGCATTGTGTATATTTTTATACAAATTCAAATATTTTATGTGTGTCTTGATTTATGAGTATTCGTATATAGATTTTAAAATAAATTTACACTGTTTTATGTGTATTTTGCATATTTTTTCAATACAAATCTACCTTATTGTATATGCATTTTCTATATTAATTTTAATACAAATTTAATTATGCCATATGTATTTTTGTATATGTATTTTTATAAAAATATGCTTTATTTTATGGATATTTTGCATTTTTATTTTCATACAAATTTACATTATTTTATTTATATTCTGTTTATTTTTTTTTAAACAATTTTACATTATTCTATGTGTATTTTGTATATCTATTTTTATACGTATTTACTTAATTTTATGTGTATTTTGTATATATATTTTTATGGTAATCTACGTTATTTTATGTGTATTCGTATATATATTTTGAAACAAATTTACATTGTTTTATATGTATTTTTGCATATCTCTTTCAATACAAGTTTACCTTATTGTATGTGCATTTTGTATATTTATTTCAATACAAATTTAAATATTTTATGTGTATTTTGGTATATATATTTTTATAAGAAATGCGCTATTTGATGGGAATTTTGCATCTTTATTTTCATACAAATTTACATTATTTTATTAATATTCGGTGTATTTATTTTGATACGATTTCACATTATTCTATTTCTTTTTTGTATATATTTTTTTTATACATATTTACATTATTTAATGTGTATCTTGCATATATATTTCATACAAATTTATTATCTATTATTTATTTTCATACAAAAACACATTCTTTTCATGATATTTTGTTTATTTATTTTGACACGAATTTACCTTGATATGTATTTTGTATATATATTTTTATACTTATTTACATAATTTCATGTGTATTTTGAATATATATTTCTATAGAAATCTACGTTATTTTATGTGTATTCGTATATATATTTTGAAACAAATTTACTTTGTTTTATATGTATTTTTGAATATCTCTTTCAATACATATTTACCTTACTGTATATTCATTTTGTATATTTATTTCAATACAAAGTTAAATATTTTATGTGTATTTTGGTATATATATTTTTATAAAAAATGAAATATTTTATGGGAATTTTGCATCTTTCTTTTCATACAAATTTACATTATTTTATTGATATTCTGTGTATTTATATTGATAGGATTTTACATTATTCTATTTGTTTTTAGTATATATTTTTTTATACACATTTACATTATTTAATGTGTGTTTTGTATATATATTTTTATGCAAATTTACTTTATTTTATGTGCATTTTTGTACATATATTTTTTTAGAAATTTGCGTTAATTTATGTGTATTTGTATATGTTTTCTCATTCAAATTTACATTATTTTATTGCTATTTTGTTTATTTATTTTGATACGAATGAAAATAGATATACAAAATATACATAAATTAAACTAAATTTGTATTATAATATATATACAAAATGCATAAAATAATGTAAATTTGTATCAAAATATTTTAACAGATGCGCATAAAATAACGTAAATTTGTTTTAAAATATACAAAATACACATTAAATAATGTAAATATGTATAAAAATATATATACAAAACACAAATAGAATTAAAACTATACAAAATACTCATGAAATGATGTAAATACGTATAAAAATATATATACAAAATACACATTAAATACTGTAAATTCGCGTCAAAATAAATAAACAAAATATCAATAAAAGAATGTGTATTTTTATGAAAATAGATATACAAAATACACATAAAATAACCTAAATTTGTATCAAACTATATACAAAAATACAGAAAAATATTTTAAATTTGTATGAAAATAAATATTCAAAATACACATTAAATTAGGTAGATTTTTATTGAAATACATACACAAAATACACATAAAATAATGTAAATTTGAATGAAAAGACATAAACAAATACACTTAAAATAACGTACATTTGTATAAAAAAATATGTACAAAGCACAAATAGAATAATGTAAAATCGTATCAAAATAAATACACAGAATATTAATAAAATAATGTAAATTTGTATGAAAATAAAGAAGCAAAATACCCATAAAATAACGCATTTTTTTTATTTATAAAAATATATATACCAAAATACACATCAAAAAATTAAATTTGTATTAAAATAAATATACAAAAAACACATACAATAAGGTAAATTTGTATTGAAATAGATATGCAAAATACATATAAAACAATGTAAATTTGTTTCAAAATATATATACGAATACACATAAAATAACGTAGATTTCTATAAAAATATATATTCAAAATACACATAAAATGAAGTAAATACGTATAAAAAAATGTATACAAAATACACATAGAATAATGTAAATTCGTATCAAAATAAATAAACAAAATACCAATAAAAGAATGTGTATTTGTATAAATATAAATATACAAAATACACATAAAATAACGTAAATTTATATAAAACTATATACAAAATACACAAGTAATTAAATTTGTATGAAAATATATACAAAATACACACAAAATAAGCTAAATTTGAATTGAAATATATATACAAAATACTTGAAATAAAGTAAATTTGTATCAAATATTTATACAAATACACATATAATAACGTAAATTTGTATGAAAATATATAAACAAAATACACATTATATAATGTAAATACGTATAAAAAAATATGTACAAAATACACATATAATCATGTAATTCGTATCAAAATAAATAAACAAAATACCAATAAAATACTATAAATTTGTATGAGTAAACGTGTATGTATACAAAATACACATAGAATAATGTAAATTCGTATCAAAATAAATAAACAAAATACCAATAAAAGAATGTGTATTTGTATAAATATAAATATACAAAATACACATAAAATAACGTAAATTTATATAAAACTATATACAAAAATACACAGAAGTAATTAAATTTGTATGAAAATATATACAAAATACACACAAAATAAGCTAAATTTGAATTGAAATATATATACAAAATACTTGAAATAAAGTAAATTTGTATCAAATATTTATACAAATACACATATAATAACGTAAATTTGTATGAAAATATATAAACAAAATACACATTATATAATGTAAATACGTATAAAAAAATATGTACAAAATACACATATAATCATGTAATTCGTATCAAAATAAATAAACAAAATACCAATAAAATACTATAAATTTGTATGAGTAAACGTGTATGTTGCATATTATTTCAATACATTTTGTATATTAGTTTTAATACAAATTTAATTATTCGATGTGTATTTTTGTATCTGTATTTTTATAAACATATGCTTTATTTTTTGGGCATTTTGCATCTTTATTTTCATACAAATTTACATTATTTTATTGATATTCTGCTCATTCATTTTGATACGAATTGACATTATTCTATGTGTATTTTGTATATATTTTTCATACAAATTTACGTTATTTTATGTGTATTTGTTTGTATATTTTGACACAAATTTACAATATTTTATGGATATTTTGTATATACATTTCAAAATAAATTTACCTAGTTTTATGTGTATTTTGAATATCTATTTTCATACAAACTCAAATTATTTCTATGTATTTTTGTATATATTTTAATACAAATTTTAGTTATGTTATGTGTATTTTGTAAATTTATTTTTATTGAAATATATATTATTTTATTGGTGTTTTGTTGATTTATATTGATACGAATTTACATTATTTTATATGTACTTTGTATATATATTTTTTATACGCTTTTACATTATTTAATATTTATTTTGAATATATATTTTTATACAAATTCATGGTATTTTATGTGTATTTGTATATATATTTTCATATAAATTTACATTATTTTATGTGTATTTTGTACATATATTTTATTACAAATCTACCTGATTTTATGTTTATTTTGTATGTGTATTTTGTATATTTATATTTACCCAAATACACATTCTTTTATTGGTTTTTTATTTATTTTAAATCGAATTTACATTATTTTATGTGTATTTTGTATACATTTTTTTATACGTATTTACTTTATTTTATGTGTATTTTGTATATATATTTTTATAGAAATCTACGTTTTTTTTATTTGTATTCGTATATATATTTTGAAACAAATTTACTTTGTTTTATATGTATTTTTGCATATCTCTTTCAATACAAATTTACCTTAATGTATGTGCATTTTGTATATTTATTTCAATGCAAATTTAAATATTTTATGTGTATTTTGGTATATATATTTTTATGAGAAATGCGCTATTTTATGGGAATTTTGCATCTTTATTTTCATACAAATTTTCATTATTTTATTAATATACGGTGTATTTATTTTGATACGATGTTACATTATTCTATTTGTTTTTTGTATATACTTTTTTATACATATTTACATTATTTAATGTGTATCTTGCATATATATTTTAAACAAATTTATAATCTATTATCTATTTTCACACAAATACACATTCTTTTCATGATATTTTGTTTATTTATTTTGACACGAATTTACATTATTTGATATGTATTTTGTATATATATTTTTATACGTATTTAAATAATTTCATATGTATTTTGTATATATATTTCTATAGAAATCTACTTTATTTTGTGTGTATTCGTATATATATTTTGAAACAAATTTACATTGTTTTATATGTATTTTTGAATATCTCTTTCAATACAAATTTACCTTACTGTATATGCATTTTGTATATTTATTTCAATACAAATTTAAATATTTTATGTGTATTTTGGTAAAATATTTTTATAAAAAATGCGATAATTTTCCTACAAATTTACATTATTTTATTGATACTCTGTGTATTTATTTTGATACGATTTTAAATTATTCTATTTGTTTTTTGTATATATTTTTTTATACACATTTACATTATTTAATGTGTATCTTTGGGGTAGGCGGTGGCCGATGTGAAAGCGTACTGGACCCACATTCGCCGCGTGATGGACGACGCGGGTTCGAATCCTCACGCTACCACTCGGATTTTTCAGTCACCGCCGAGTGGCTTAAAACTACCCACATGCTGTCCTGAAGACCACCCATCAACCCGGACTCTAGAGGAAGCCGTCCAAGCGAATCAAGAACGAGTTCCGGGGGGCAGCATGAGCCAATGCAAGATGGCGCCACTATAAACACTCGCCTGCGCCAGAACGCGCTGGGCCGACCATCAGGCCCCACCTGGAAGAACCCTTGGACCGACCATCACGCCCCACCGGGAAGATGATTACCGGCGCAATAGGCAACAACGTAAAAAAAAAAATAAATAAATAAAAAAAAAATAAAAAAAATAAAAAAAATCTTGCATATATATTTTATACAAATTTACGTTATTTTAAGTGTATTTGTTTATATATTTTCATTCAAATTTACATTATTTTATGTGTATTTTGTATATGTATTTCAATACAAATCTACCTAATTTTATGTGTATTTTGTATATTTCTTTTCAAACAAATTTAAATTATTTTTGTGTATTTTTGTATATAGTTTTATACAAATTTAGGTTATTTTATGTACGCATTTACATTATTTAGTGTGTGTTTTGTATATATATTTTTATGCAAATTTATTTTATGTGCATTTTTGTACACATTTTTATAGAAATTTGCGTTATTTGTACATGTTTTCTCATACAAATTTACATTATTTTATTGCTATTTTGTTTATTTATTTTGATACGAATTACATGATTATATGTGTATTTTGTACATATTTTTTATACGTATATACATTACTTAATGTGTATTTTGTTTATATATTTTTAAACAAATCTACGTTATTATATGTATTTGTATAAAAATTTTGATTCAGATTTACATTATTTTATGTATTTTGTATGTACATTTCAATTCAAATTTAGCTTATTTTAGCTGTATTTTGTATATATATTTTCATACAAATTTAATTACTTCTGTGTATTTTTGTATATAGTTTTATACAAATTTACGATATTTTTTGTGTATTTTGTATTTTTATATTTATACAAATACACATTCTTTTACTGGTATTTTGTTTATTTATTTTGATACGATTTTTATGTGTTTATTGTATTCATTTTTTAGTACGTATTTACTTCATTTTATGTGTATTTTGTATATATTTTTATAGAAATCTACGTTATTTTATGTGTATTCGTATATATATATTTTGAAACAAATTTACATTGTTTTATATGTATTTTGCATATCTATTTCAATACAAATTTACCTTATAGTATGTGCATTTTTTTTATTTATTTTAATACAAATTTTAATATTTTATGTGTATTTTGGTATATATATTTTTATAAAAAATGCGTTATTTTATGGCTATTTTGCATCTTTATTTTCATACAAATTTACATTATTTTATTAATATTCTGTGTATTTATTTTTGATACGATTTTACATTATTCTATTTGTGTTTTGTATATATTTTTTTATACATATTTACATTATTTAATGTGTATTTTGTATATATATTTGATACAAATTTACGTTATTTTAAGTGTATATGTTTATATATTTTCATTCAAATTTCCATTATTTTAAGTGTATTTTGTATATGTATTTCAATACAAATTTACCTAATTTTATGTGTATTTTGTATATTTATTTTCATACAAATTTAAATCAATTTTGTGTATTTTTGTATATAGTTTCATACAAACTTAGGTTATTTTATGAGTATTTTGTATATTTATTTTCATACAAATACACATTCTTTTGATGATATTTTGTTTATTTATTTTGACGAGAATTTAAATTATTTAATTATATATTTTGACACAAATTTACAATATTTTATGGGTATTTTGTATATATATTTCAAAAGAAATTTACCTAGTTTTATGTATATTTTGAATATCTATTTTCATACAATCTCAAATTATTTTTATGTATTTTTGTATATATTTCAATACAAATTTACAAATACAAAAAGAAATTTATCATTTTATTGGTATTTTGTTTATTTATTTTGATACGAATTACATGATTATATGTGTATTTTGAATATATTTTTTTATACGTAATTAAATTATTTAATGTGTATTTTGTTTATATATTTTTATATAAAATTTACGTAATTATATGTGTATTTGTAAAAATATTTTGATACAAATTTACTTTATTTTATGTATTTTGTACATATATTTCAATTCAAATTAAGCTTACTTTGTGTGTATTTTGTATATCTATTTTCATACAAATTTAATTACTTCTGTGTATCTTTGTATATTGTTTTATATAAATTTACCTTATTTTAAGTGCATTTTGTATATTTATATTTATACAAATATGCAAAATACATATAAAACAATGTAAATTTCTTTCAAAATATATATACGATTACACATAAAATAACGTAGATTTCTATAAAAATATATATACAAAATACACATAAAATGAAATAAATACTTATAAGAAAATGTATACAAAATACACATAAAATAATGTAAATTCGTATCAAAATAAATAAACAAAATGCCAATAAAAGAATGTGTACTTGTATAAATATAAATATACAAAATACACATAAAATAACGTAAAATTGTATAAAACAAAAGAATGTGTATTGTATAAATATAAATATACAAAATACAAATAAAATAACGTAAATTTATATAAAACTATATGCAAAAATACACAAAAGTAATTAAATTTGTGTGAAAATAGATATACAAAATACATGTGTATTTTGTATATTTATTTTCATACAAATTGAAATTATTTTTGTTTATTTTTTTATATATTTTCACATAAATTTTCGTTATTTTATGTGTATTTTGTATATTTATTTTTTCTACAAATTTACGTTCTTTAATCTGAATTTTGTTTATTGAATTTGAAACGAATTTACCTTATTTTGTATATCTATTTTCATACAAATTAAAATACTTCTGTGTATTTTTGTATATAGTTTATATAAATTTACGTTATTTTATGTGTATTTTGTATATTTATATTTATACAAATACACATTCTTTTATTGGTATTTTGTATATTTATTTTGATACGAATTTACATTATTTTATGTGGGTTTTGTATACATTTTTTATAAGTATTTACTTCATTTTATGTGTATTTTATATATATTTATATAAATCTACGTTATTTTATGTGTATTCGTATATATATTTTGAAACAAATTTACATTGTTTTATATGTATTTTGCATATCTATTTCAATACAAATTTACCTTATTGTATGTGTTTTTTATATATTTATTTTAATTCAAATTTAGTTTTTTTATGTGTATTTTGGTATATATATTTTTATAAATAAAAAAAATGCGTTATTTTATGGGTATTTTTCCTCTTTATTTTCATACAAATTTACATTATTTTATTAATATTCTGTGTATTTATTTTGATACGATTTTACATTATTCTATTTGTGTTTTGTATATATTTTTTTATACAAATCTACGTTATTTTAAGTGTATTTGTTTATGTCTTTTCATTCAAATTTACATTATTTTATGTGTATTTTGTATATGTATTTCAATACAAATTTACCTAATTTTATGTGTATTTTATATATTTATTTTCATACAAATTTTAAAAAAATTTGTGTATTTTAGTATATAGTTTGATACAAGTTTAGGTTATTTTATGTGTATTTTGTATATCTATTTTCATACAAATACACATTCTTTTATTGATATTTTGTTTATTTATTTTGACGCAAATTTACAGTATTTGTATATTTTAAATTTGTATGGAAATGAATATACAAAATACACATAAAATTAGGTAAATTTGTATTGAAATACATACAAAAAATACACATAAAATAATGTAAATTTGAATGAAAATACATAAACAAATACACTTAAAATAACGTAAATTTGTAGAAAAAAAATATTTACAAAGCACAAATAGAATAATGTAAAATCGTATCAAAATAAATACACAGAATATTAATAAAATAATGTAAATTTGTATGAAAATAAACAAAATATAACGCTTTTTTTTTTAATATATATACCATAATACATATCAAAAAATTATATTTGTATTAAAATAAATATACAAAAAACACATACAATAAGGTAAATTTGTATTGAAATAGATATGCAAAATACATATAAAACAATGTAAATTTGTTTCAAAATATATATACGAATACACATAAAATAACGTAGATTTTTATAAAAAATATATATACAAAATACACATAAAATAAAGTAAATACGTATAAAAATACAAAATAATAAAAGAATGTGTATAAATATAAATATAAAATACACATAAAATAACGTAAATTTATATAAAATATACAAAAAATACACAGAAGTAATTAAAAATAGATATACAAAATACAGATAAAATAAGCTAATTTGTGTTGAAATGTATATTCAAAATATAAAATAATGTAAATTTGTATAAAAATATTTATAAAAATACATATAATAACGTAAATTTGTTTAAAATATATAAACAAAATACACATTAAATGTAATACGTATAAAAAATATGTACAAAATACACATATAAGCATTTAATTCGTATCAAACTAAATAAACAAAATATCAATAAAATAATGTAAATTTGTATGAGAAAACAAATACAAATACATATAAAATAACGTTAATTTCTATAAAAATATATGTCCAAAAATGAACGTAAAATAAAGTAACTATGGATAAAAATATATATACAAAGCACACATTAAATAATGTGAACGCGTACATAAAATAACCTAAATTTGTATAAAACTATATACAAAAATACACAAAAATAATTTAAATTATTATGAAAAGAAATATACAAAATACACATAAAATTAGGTTAATTTGTATTGAAATACATATACAAAATACACATAAAATAATGTAAATTTGAAAGAAAATATATAAACAAATACACATACAATAACGTAAATTTGTATGAAATATATATACAAAATACACATTAAATAATGTAAATATGTATAAAAAAAATATATACAAAACACTAATAGAATAATGTAAAATCGTATCAAAATTTATGTTATTATATGTATTTTTATAAATATTTTGATACAAATCTACATTATTTTATGTATTTTGTATATACATTTCAATTCAAATTTTGCTTATTTTATCTGTATTTTGTATATCTATTTTCATACGAATTTAATTACTTCTGTGTATTTTTGTATATAGTTTTATACACATTTACGTTATTTTATGTGTATTTTGTATATTTATATTTATACAAATACACATTCTTTTATTGGTATTTTGTTTATTTATTTTGATACGAATTTACATTATTTTATGTGTATTTTGTATACATTTTCTTATACGTATTTACTTCATTTTATGTGTATTTTGTATATATATTTTTATACAAATCTACGTTATTTTATATGTATTCTTATATATATTTTGAAGCAAATTTACATTGTTTTATATATATTTTGCATATCTATTTCAATACAGATTTACCTTATTGTATGTGTATTTTGAATATTTATTTTAATACAAATTTATTTTTTCATGTGTATTTTGGTATATATATTTTTATAAAAAATGCGTTATTTAATGGGTATTTTGCATCTTTATTTTCATACAAATTTACATTGTTTTATTAATATTCTGTGTATTTATTTTGATACGATTTTACATTATTCTATTTGTGTTTTGTATATATTTTTTTTATACATATTTACATTATTTAATGTCTATTTTGTATATTTTAAAACAAATTTACGTTATTTTATGAGCATCTGTTAAAATATTTTGATACAAATTTACATTATTTTATGTATTTTGTTTATATTTTTCAATACGAATCTAGTTTATTTTATGTATATTTTGTATATCTATTTTCATTCGTATCAAAATAAATAAACAAAATAGCATTAAAATAATGTAAATTTGTATGAGAAAACATATACAAATACACATAAATTAACGCAAATTTCTAAAAAAATATATGTACAAAAATGCACATAAAATAAAGTAAATTTGCATAAAAATATATATACAAAACACACATTAAATAATGTAAAGGCGTACATAAAATAACCTAAATTTGTATAAAACTATATATAAAAATACACAAAAATAATTAAAATTTGTATGAAAAGAAATATACAAAATACACATAAAATTAGGTAAATTTGTATTGAAATACATATACAAAATACACATAAAATAATGTAAATTTGAATGAAAATATATAAACAAATACACTTAAATAACGTAAATTTGTAATAAATATATATGCAAGATATACATTAAATAATGAAAATGTTTATAAAAAAATATATACAAAAAAGAAATAGAATAATGTAGAATCGTATCAAAATAAATACAGAGAATATCAACAAAATAATGTAAATTTGTATGAAAAGAAAGATGCAAAAGTCCCATAAAGTAGCGCATTTTTTCTAAAAATATATATACCAAAATACACATAAAATATTTAAATTTATATTGAAATAAATATACAAAATGCATATACAGTAAGGAAAATTTGTATTGAAAGAAATATTCAAAATTACATATAAAACAATGTAAATTTGTTTCAAAATATATATACGAATACACATAAAATAACGTAGATTTCTATAGAAATATATATGCAAAATACACATGAAATTATGTAAATACGTATAAAAATATATATACAAAATACATATTAAGTAATGTAAATTCGTGTCAAAATAAATAAACAAAATATCATGAAAAGAATGTGTATTTGTATGAAAATAAATAATAGATAATAAATTTGTATGAAATATATATGCAAGATACACATTAAATAATGTAAATATGTATAAAAAAATATATATACAAAAAACAAATAGAATAATGTAAAATCGTATCAAAATAAATACACCGAATATTAATAAAATAATGTAAATTTGAATGAAAATAAAGATGCAAAATTCCCATCAAATAGCGCATTTCTTATAAAAATATATATACCAAAATACACATAAAATATTTAAATTTGTAATACACATAAAAAAATTAGATTTGTATTAAAATAAATATATAAAAAACACATACAATAAGGTAAATTTGTATTGAAATAGATATGCAAAATACACATAAAACAATGTAAATTTGTTTCAAAATATATATACGAATACACATAAAATAACGTAGATTTCTATAAATATATATATACAAAATACACATAAAATGAAGTAAATACGTATAAAAAAATGTATACAAAATACACATAAAATAATGTAAATTCGTATCAAAATAAATAAACAAAATACCAATAAAGGAATGTGTATTTGTATAAATATAAATATACAAAATACACATAAAATAACGTAAATTTATATAAAACTATATACAAAAATACACAGAAGTAATTAAATTTGTATGAAAATATATACAAAATACACACAAAATAAGCTAAATTTGAATTGAAATATATATACAAAATACATGAAATAAAGTAAATTTGTATCAAAATATTTATTCAAATACACATATAATAACGTAAATTTGTATGAAAATATATAAGCAAAATACACATTAAATAATGTAAATACGTATAAAAAAATGTGTACAAAATACACATATAATCATGTATTTCGTATCAAAATAAATAAACAAAATACCAATAAAATAATACAAATTTGTATGAGTAAACGTGTATGTTGCATATTTTTTCAATACAAATTTACCTTATTATATACGCATTTTGTATATTAATTTTAATACAAATTTAATTATTCGATGTGTATTTTTGTATCTGTATTTTTATAAATATATGCTTTATTTTTTGGTTATTTTGCATCTTTATTTTCATACAAATTTACATTACTTTATTGATATTCTGCTCATTCATTTTGATACGAATTGACATTATTCTAAGTGTATTTTGTATATATTTTTCATACAAATTTACGTTATTTTATGTGTATTTGTTTATATATTTTGACACAAATTTACAATATTTTATGGCTATTTTGAATATACATTTCAAAAGAAATTTACCTAGTTTTATGTGTATTTTGTATATCTATTTTCATACAAACTCAAATTATTTCTATGTATTTTTGAATATATTTTAATACAAATTTTAATTATGTTATGTGTATTTTGTAAATTTATTTTCATTCAAATATATATTATTTTATTGGTGTTTTGTTGATTTATATTGATACGAATTTACATTATTTTATATGTACTTTGTATATATATTTTTATACGCTTTTACATTATTTAATATTTATTTTGAATATATATTTTTATACAAATTCATGGTATTTTATGTGTATTTGTATATATATTTTCATATAAATTTACATTATTTTATGTGTATTTTGTACATATATTTTATTACAAATCTACCTTATTTTATGTTTATTTTGTATATGTATTTTGTATATTTATATTTATCCAAATACATTTCCTTTTATTGGTATTTTGTTTATTTATTTTAAATCGAATTTACATTATTTTATGTGTATTTTGTATACATTTTTTTATACGTATTTACTTAATTTTATGTGTATTTTGTATATATATTTTTATAGAAATCTACGTTTTTTTATTTGTATTCGTATATATATTTTGAAACAAATTTACATTGTTTTATATGTATTTTTGCATATCTCTTTCAATACAAATTTACCTTATTGTATGTGCATTTTGTATATTTATTTCAATACAAATTTAAATATTTTATGTGTATTTTGGTATACATATTTTTATAAGAAATGCGCTATTTTATGGGAATTTTGCATCTTTATTTTCATACAAATTTCCATTATTTTAATAATATTCGGTGTATTTATTTTCATACGATTTTACATTATTCTATTTGTTTTTTGTATATACTTTTTATACATATTTACATTATTTAATGTGTATCTTGCATATATATTTTATACAAATTTATTATCTATTATCTATTTTCATACAAATACACATTCTTTTCATGATATTTTGTTAATTTATTTTGACACGAATTTACATTATTTGATATGTATTTTGTATATATATTTTTATACGTATTTACTTAATTTCATATGTATTTTGTATATATATTTCTATAGAAATCTACTTTATTTTATGTGTATTCGTATATATATTTTGAAACAAATTTACATTGTTTTATATGTATTTTTGAATATCTCTTTTAATACAAATTTACCTTACTGTATATGCATTTTGTATATTTATTTCAATACAAATTTAAATATTTTGGTATTGTATTTTGGTATATATATTTTTATAAAAAATGCGATAATTTTTGGGAATTTTGCATCTTTATTTTCATACAAATTTACATTATTTTATTGATATTCTGTGTATTTATTTTGAGTCGATTTTACATTATTCTATTTGTTTTTTGTATATATTTTTTTATACACATTTACATTATTTAATGTATATCTTGCATATATATTTTATACAAATTTATGTTATTTTAAGTGTATTTACATTTATTATAATTCGAAATTACATTATTTTATGTGTATTTTGTATACATTTTTTTATACGTATTTACTTAATTTTATGTGTATTTTGTATATATATTTTTATAGAAATCTACGTTTTTTTATTTGTATTCGTATATATATTTTGAAAAAAATTTACATTGTTTAATATGTATTTTTGCATATCTCTTTCAATACAAATTTACCTTATTGTATGTGCATTTTGTATATTTATTTCAATGCAAATTTAAATATATTATGTGTATTTTGGTATATATATTTTTATAAGAAATGCGCTATTTTATGGGAATTTTGCATCTTTATTTTCATACAAATTTACATTATTTTATTAATATTCGGTGTATTTATTTTGATACGATGTTACATTATTCTATTTGTTTTTTGTATATACTTTTTTATACATATTTACATTATTTAATGTGTATCTTGCATATATATTTATACAAATTTATTATCTATTATCTATTTTCATACAAATACACATTTTTTTCATGATATTTTGTTTATTTATTTTGACACGTATTTACATTATTTGATATGTATTTTGTATATATATTTTTATACGTATTTACATAATTTCATATGTATTTTGTATATTTATTTCTATAGAAATCTACTTTATTTTATGTGTATTCGTATATATATTTTGAAACAAATTTACATTGTTTTATATGTATCTTTGAATATCTCTTTCAATACAAATTTACCTTACTGTATATGCATTTTGTATATTTATTTCAATACAAATTTAAATATTTTATGTGTATTTTGGTAAATATATTTTTATAAAAAATGCGAAAATTTTTGGGAATTTTGTATCTTTATTTTCATGCAAATTTACATTATTTTATTGATATTCTGTGTATTTATTTTGATACGATTTTACATTATTCTATTTGTTTTTTGTATATATATTTTTTATACACATTTACATTATTTAATGTGTATCTTGCATATATATTTTATACAAATTTACGTTATTTTATGTGTATTTTGGTAAATATATTTTTATAAAAAATGCGAAAATTTTTGGGAATTTTGTATCTTTATTTTCATGCAAATTTACATTATTTTATTGATATTCTGTGTATTTATTTTGATACGATTTTACATTATTCTATTTGTTTTTTGTATATATATTTTTTATACACATTTACATTATTTAATGTGTATCTTGCATATATATTTTATACAAATTTACGTTATTTTAAGTGTATATATATTTTCATTCAAATTTACATTATTTGATGTGTATTTTGTATATGTATTTCAATACAAATTTACCTAATTTTATGTGTATTTTGTATATTTCTTTTCAAACAAATTTAAATTATTTTTGTGTATTTTTGTATATAGTTTTATACAAATTTAGGTTATTTTATGTACGCATTTACATTATTTAGTGTGTGTTTTGTATATATATTTTTTTGCAAATTTACTTTATTTTATGTGCATTTTTGTACATATATTTTTATAGAAATTTGCGTTATTTGTATATGTTTTCTCATAGAAATTTACATTATTTTAATGCTATTTTGTTTATTTATTTTGATACGAATTACATGATTATATGTGTATTTTGTACATATTTTTTATACGTATTTACATTACTTAATGTGTATTTTGTTTATATATTTTTTAACAAATCTACGTTATTATATATATTTGTATAAATATTTTGATACAGATTTACATTATTTTATGTATTTTGTATGTACGTTTTAATTCAAATTTAGCTTATTTTAGCTGTATTTTGTATATATATTTTCATACAAATTTAATTACTTCTGTGTATTTTTGTATATAGTTTTATACAAATTTACGATATTTTATGTGTATTTTGTATATTTAGATTTATACAAATATACATTCTTTTACTGGTATTTTGTTTATTTATTTTGATACGATTTTTATGCATATTTTGTATTCATTTTTTTAAACGTATTTACTTCGTTTTATGTGTATTTTGTATATATTTTTATAGAAATCTACGTTATTTTATGTGTATTCGTATATATATTTTGAAACAAATTTACATTGTTTTATATGTATTTTGCATATCTATTTCAATACAAATTTACCTTATAGTATGTGCATTTTTTATATTTACTTTAATATAAATTTTAATATTTTATGTGTATTTTGGTATATATATTTTTATAAAAAATGCGTTATTTTATGGCTATTTTGCATCTTTATTTTCATACAAATTTACATTATTTTATTAATATTCTGTGTATTTATTGTTGATACGATTTTACATTATTCCCTTTGTGTTTTGTATATATTTTTTTATACATATTTACATTATTTAATGTGTATTTTGTATATATATTTGATACAAATTTACGTTATTTTAAGTGTATATGTTTATATATTTTCATTCAAATTTCCATTATTTTATGTGTATTTTGTATATGTATTTCAATACAAATATACCTAATTTTATGTGTATTTTGTATATTTATTTTCATACAAATTTAAATTATTTTTGTGTTTTTTTGTATGTAGTTTTATACAAACTTAGGTTATTTTATGAGTATTTTGTATATCTATTTTCATACAAATACACATTCTTTTATTGATATTTTGTTTATTTATTTTGACGAGAATTCAAATTTTTTAATGTGTATTTTGTATATATATATTTTTATACGTATTTACATCATTTCATGTGTATTTTGTAAATATATTTCTATAGAAATCTACGTTATTTTATGTGTATTCGTATATAGATTTTTAAACAAATTTACACTTTTATGTGCATTTTGTATATTTTTTCAATACAAATTTACCTTATTGTACGTGCATTTTGTATATTAATTTTAATACACATTTAATTACTCTATGTGTATTTTTGTATATGTATTTTTAAAAAAATATGCTTTATTTTATGGGTATTTTGCATCTTTATTTTCATTCAAAATTACATTATTTTATTGATATTTTGTGTATTTATTTTGATACGATTTTACATTATTCTATGTATATTTTGTATATCTATTTTATACAAATGTACGTTATTTTATGTGAATTTGTTTTCATTTCATACAAATTTAAATTATTTTTTGTGTACTTTGTACATGTATTTAAATACAAATTTAACTAATTATATGTGTATTTTGTATATTTATTTTCATACAAATTGAAATTTATTTTTTTGTTTTTTTGAATATTTTTTTATTCAAATTTTCGTAATTTTATATGTATTTTGTATATTTTTTTCCTACAAATATACGTTCTTTTATCGGAATTTTGTGTATTTATTTTGATACGAATTTTCATTTTTTTAGGTGTATTTGATATATATATTTTTATACTTATTTACATAATTTTATATGTATTTTGAATATATATTTTTATAGAAATTTACTCTATATGTATATACAAAAAAACACAAAAATAATTTAAATTTGTATGAAAATAAATATACAAAATACACATAAAATTAGGTAAATTTGTATTGAAATACATATACAAAATACACTTAAAATAATGTAAATTTGAATGAAATTATATAAACAAATACACTTAAAATAACGTTAATTTGTATAAAATATATATAAAAATACATTAAATAATGAAAATATGTATAAAAAAATATATACAAAACAAATAGTATAATATAAAATCGTATCAAAATATATACACAGAATATTAATAAAATAATGTACATTTGTATGAAAACTAAGATGCAAAATACCTATAAAATAACGCATTTTTTATAAAATTATATACCAAAATACACATAAAATATTTGAATTTGTATTAAAATAAATATGCACATAATATAAGGTAAATTTGTATTGATAAATATATATATATATAAAATATATATAAATATATATATATATATATATATATATATATATATATATATATATATATATATATATATATATATATATATATATATATATATATATATATATATATATATATATATATATATATATATATATATATATATATATATATATATATATATATATATATATATATATATATATATATATATATATATACAAAATAAAATTAAGTAAATACGAACAAAATGTATACAAAATACATACATAAAATAATGTAAATTCGTATAAATATAAATAAACAAAATACCAATAAGAGAATGTGTATTTGTATAAATATAAATATACAAAATGTACATAAAATAACGTAAATTTGTATAAAACTATATACAAAAATACAGAGAAGTAATTAAGTTTGTATGAAAATAGATATACAAAATACACACAAAATAAGCTAAATTTGAATTGAAATATATATACAAAATACATAAAATAAAGTAAATTCGTTTCAAAATATTTTTAACAAATACACATATAATTACGTAGATTTGTAAAAAAAATATATAAACAAAATACACATTAAGTAATGAAAATACGTATAAAAAAATATTTACAAAATACACAAATAATCAAGTCATTCGTATCAAAATAAATAAACAAAAAACTAATTAAATAATGTAAATTTGTATGAGAAAACATATACAAAATACACTTAAAATAACGTTTTAAGTTTCTATGAAATATATGTACAAAAATGCACATAAAATTAGTTTGCATGAAAAAATATATACAAAACACACATTAGATAATGTAAATGAGTATAAAAATATGTATACAAAATACCTATGAAATAATCTAAATTCGTGTAGAGTTAAATTAAGAAAATAACAATAAAATAATGTAATTTTGGATGAAAATATATATAGAAAACACACATAAAATAACCTAAATACAAATACAAATATACACATTAAATAATATAAAATTGAATGAAATAAATATACAAAATAAACATAAAATAAGGTAAATTTGTAATAAAATATATGTAAGAATACACATGAAATAATATAAATTTGTATGAAAATATATATACAAATACACATAAAATAACATGAATTTGTATAAAATTTGTTTCAAAATATATACGAATACACACAAAAAAATAACGTAAATTTTTATGAAAAATGTATATATAAAATACACATAAAATAGTTTAAATACGTAGAAAAATATATATACAAAATATACATAAAATAATGTAAATTCGTAAAAAATTAAATACACAAAATTCCAATAAAAAAATGTATATTTGTAGGAAAATATATATACAAAAAACAAATAAAATAACTAAAATTTGTATAAAAATATATACAAAAATACAGAAAAATAATTTAAATTTGTTTGAAAATAGATATGCAAAATACACATAAAGTTAGGCAAATTTGTATTGAAATACATATACAAAACTCACATAAAATAATGTAAATTTGTATGAAAATATATAAACAAGTACATATAAAATCACGTAAATTTTGATGAAATATATACCCAAAATATACATTAAATATTTTAAATATGTATAAAAATATATTATATTATATATATTTTTATTGATATTTGCGTTATTTATGTGTATTTTGTATATGTTTTCTCATAGAAATTTACATTATTTTATTGGTATTTTGTCTATTTATTTTGATACGAATTACATGATTATTTGTGTATTTTGTACATTTTTTTTATACGTATTTACATTATTTAATGTGTATTTTGTTCATATATTTTTATACAAATTTACGTTATTATATGTGTATTTGTATAAGTATTTTGATACAAATTTACATTATTTTATGTATTTTGTACATATATTTCAATTCAAATTTAGCTTATTTTATGTGTATTTTGTATATATATTTATTTTAATACAAAATCAAATATTTTATGTTTTTTCGTATATATATTTTTTTAAATAAAATGCGTTATTTTATGGGTATTTTGCATCTTAATTTTCATACAAATTTACATTATTTTATTAATATTTTCTGTATTTATTTTGATACGATTTTACATTATTTTATTTGTGTTTTGTATATATTTTTTTATACATATTTACATTATTTAATGTTTTTTTTTGTATATATATTTGATACAAATTTACGTTATTTTAAGTCTATATGTTTATATATTTTCATTCAAATTCACATTATCTTATGTGAATTTTGTATATGTTTTTCAATACAAATTTACCTAATTTTATATGTATTTTGTATATTTATTTTCATACAAATTTAAATTATTTTTGTGTATTTTTGTATATAGTTTTATACAAATTTAGGTTATTTTATGTGTATTTTGTATATCTATTTTCATACAAATACACATTCTTTTATTGATATTTTGTTTATTTATTTTGACGCGAATTTACATTATTTGATGTGTAATTTGTATATATATTTTTATACGTATTTACATTATTTCAAGTGTATTTTGTATATATATTTCTATAGAAATCTGCGTTATTTTATGTGTATTCGTTAATATACAAAATGCATATACAATAAATTTAAATTTGATTATATTAAATAAAATAAATATACAAAATAAACATAAAATAAGGTAAATTTGTATTAAAATATATGTAAGAATACACATAAAATAATATAAATTTGTATGAAAAAATATATACAAATACACATAAAATAACATGAATTTGTATAAAATTTGTTTCAAAATATATACGAATACACACAATAAAATAACGTAAATTTTTATGAAAATGTATATATAAATACATAAAATAATTTAAATACGTAGAAAATATATATACAAATACACATAAAATAATGTAAATTGCAAAATTAAATACACAAAATTCCAATAAAAGAATGTATATTTGTAGGAAAATATATATACAAAAAACAAATAAAATAACTAAAATCTGTATAAAAATATATACAAAAATACACAAAAATAATTTCAATTTGTTTGAAAATAGATATGCAAAATACACATAAAGTTAGGCAAATTTGTATTGAAATACATATACAAAACTCACATAAAATAATGTAAATTTGTATGAAAATATATAAACAAATACATATAAAATAACGTGAATTTGGATAAAATATATATACAAAATATACATTAAATATTTTAAATATGTATAAAAATATATTATATTATATATATTTTTATTGATATTTGCGTTATTTATGTGTATTTTGTATATGTTTTTTCATAGAAATTTACATGATTTTATTGGTATTTTGTCTATTTCTTTTGATACGAATTACATGATTATTTGTGTATTTTGTACATTTTTTTTATACGTATTTACATTATTTATTGTGTATTTTGTTTATATATTTTTATACAAATTTACGTTATTATATGTGTATTTGTATAAGTATTTTGATACAAATTTACATTATTTTATGTATTTTGTATATATATTTCAATTCAAATTTAGCTTATTTTATGTGTATTTTGTACATCTATTTATTTTAATACAGAATCAAATATTTCATGTTTTTTCGTACATATATTTTTATTAAAAATGCGTTATTTTATGGGTATTTTGCATCTTAATTTTCATACAAATTTACATTATTTTATTAATATTTTCTGTATTTATTTTGATACGATTTTACATTATTTTATTTGTGTTTTGTATATACTTTTTTATACATATTTACATTATTTAATGTGTTTTTTGTATATATATTTGATACAAATTTACGTTATTTTAAGTCTATATGTTTATATATTTAATTCAAATTTACATTTTTTTATGTGTATTTTGTATATGTATTTCAATACAAATTTACCTAATTTTATGTTTTTTGTATATTTATTTTCATACAAGTTTAAATTATTTTTGTGTATTTTTGTATATAATTTTATACAAATTTAGGTTATTTTATGTGTATTTTGAATATATATTATCATACAAATACACATTCTTTGCATGATATTTTGTTTATTTATTTTGACACGAATTTACATTATTTAATGTGTATTTTGTATATATATTTTTATACGTATTTACATTATTTCAAGTGTATTTTGTATATATATTTCTATAGAAATCTGCGTTATTTTATGTGTATTCGTATATATATTTTGAAACAAATTTACATTGTTTTATGTGTATTTTGCATATTTTTTTAATACAAATTTACCTTATTGTATGTGCATTTTGTATATTAATTTTAATACAAATTTGATTAATCAATGTGTATTTTTGAATATGTATTTTTATAAAAATATGCTTTATTTTATTGTTATTTTGCATCTTTATTTTCATACAAATTTACATTATTTTATTGATATTCTGTGTATTTATTTTGATATGATTTTACATTATTCTATGTGTATTTTGTATATATATTTTATATAAAATGTATTTGTTTTCATTTCATACAAATCTACATTATTTTATGTGTTTTTTGTACATGTATTTAAATACAAATTTAACTAGTTATATGTGTATTTTGTATATCTATTTTGTATGTATATTTTCATAGAAATTTACTCTATTTTATGAGTATTCGTATATATATTTTGATACAAATTTTCATTATTAACGTGTATTTTGCATATCTATTTCAATACAAATTTACTTTATTGTACGTGCATTTTGTATATTTATTTTAATACAAATTTAATTATTTTATATGTCTTTTTGTATATATATTTTTATGCAAATATGCGTTATTATATGTATATTTTGCATCTTTATTTTCATACAAATTTACATTATTTTATTGATATTCTCTTTATTTATTGTGATACGATTTAACATTATTCTATGTGTTTTTTGTATATATTTTTTTATATATATATTTACATTATTTAATGTTCATTTTGTATATATATTTTATCGAAACTTATATTATTTTATGTGTATTTGTTTATATATTTTCATACATATTTACATTATTTTATGTGTTTTTTGTATATATATTTTTCTACGTATTTAAATTATTTTATGTGTATTTTGTATATACATTTTCATAAAAAAATTACGTTATTTTATTGTGTGTATAAGTATATATTTTGATACAAATTTTATACAAATTCATGTTATTTAATGTGTATTCGTATATATATTTTCACACAAATTTATATTATTTTATGTGTATTTTTTCGTATATTTCATTACAAATTTACCTTATTTTATGTTTATTTTGTATATTTATTTCATTCAATTTTAAATTATTTTATGTGTATATTTGAATTTGTATTTAGGTTATTTTATGTGTATTTTGTATATATATTTTCATCCAAAATTACATTATTTTATTAGTATTTCTTAATTTAATTCGATACGAATTTAGACTATTTCATAGGTATTTTGTATACTTATTTTTATACTCATTTACATTATCTAATGTGTGTTTTATATATATGTTTTTATGCAAATTTATCTAATGTTCATTTTTGTATTTGTATAGAAATTTGCGTTATTTTATGTATATAGTTTTATATAAATTTACGTTATTTTATGTGCATTTTGTATATTTATATTTATACAAATACACATTCTTTTATTGGTATATTGTTTAATTACATTTATACGAATTTACATTATTTTATGTGTATTTTGTATATATTTTTTTATACGTATTTACTTAATTTTATGTGTATTTTGTATATGTATTTTTATAGAAATCTACGTTATTTTATGTGTATTCGTATATATATTTTGAAACAAATTTACATTATTTTATATGTATTTTGCATATCTATTTCAATACAAATTTACCTTATTGTATGTGCATTTTGTATATTTATTTTAATACAAGTTCAAATATTTAATGTGTATTTTGGTATCAATAATTTTATAAAAAATGCGTTATTTTATAGGTATTTTGCATCTTAATTTTCATTTTATATATACTTTGTATATATATTTTTATACGCTTTTACATTATTTATTATTTATTTTGAATATATATTTTTTATACAAATTCATGGTATTTTATGTGTATTTGTATATATATTTTCATATAAATTTACATTATTTTATGTGTATATTGTACATATATTTTATTACAAATCTACCTTATTTTATGTTTATTTTGTATCTGTATTTTGAATATTTATATTTATCCAAATACACTTTCTTTTATTGGTATTTTGTTTATTTATTTTAATTCGAATTTACATTATTTTATGTGTATTTTGTATACATTTTTTTATACGTATTTACTTAATTTTATGTGTATTTTGTATATATATTTTTATAGAAATTACGTTTTTTATTTGTATTCGTATATATATTTTGAAACAAATTTTCATTGTTTTATATGTATTTTTGCATATCTCTTTCAATACAAATTTACCTTATTGTATGTGCATTTTGTATATTTATTTCAATACAAATTTAAATATTTTATGTGTATTTTGGTATATATATTTTTATAAGAAATGCGCTATTTTATGGGAATTTTGCATCTTTATTTTCATACAAATTTACATTATTTTATTAATATTCGGTGTATTTATTATGATACGATTTTACATTATTCTATTTGTTTTTTGTATATACATTTTTATACATATTTACATTATTTAATGTGTATCTTGCATATATATTTTATACAAATTTATTATCTATTATCTATTTTCATACAAATACACATTCTTTTGATGATATTTTGTTTATTTATTTTGACACGAATTTACATTATTTGATATGTATTTTGTATATATATTTTTATACGTATTTACATAATTTCATATGTATTTTGTATATATATTTCTATAGAAATCTAACTTGTTTTATGTGTATTCGTATATATATTTTGAAACAAATTTACATTGTTTTATATGTATTTTTGAATATCTCTTTCAATACAAATTTACCTTACTCTATATGCATTATGTATATTTATTTCAATACAAATTTAAATATTTTATGTGTATTTTGGTATATATATTTTTATAAAAAATGCGATAATTTTTGGGAATTTTGCATCTTTATTTTCATACAAATTTACATTATTTTATTGATATTGTGTGTATTTATTTTGATACGATTTTACATTATTCTATTTGTTTTTTGTATATATGTTTTTTATACACATTTACATTATTTAATGTGTATCTTGCATATATATTTTATACAAATTTACGTTATTTTAAGTGTATTTGTTTATATATTTTCATTCAAATTTACATTATTTGATGTGTATTTTTTATATGTATTTCAATACAAATTTACCTGATTTTATGTGTATTTCGTATATTTCTTTTCAAACAGATTTAAATTATTTTTGTGTATTTTTGTATATAGTTTTATACAAATTTAGGTTATTTTCTGTACGCATTTACATTATTTAGTGTGTGTTTTGTATATATATTTTTATGCAAATTTACTTTATTTTATGTGCATTATTGTACATATATTTTTATAGAAATTTGCGTTATTTGTATATGTTTTCTCATACAAATTTACATTATTTTATTGCTATTTTGTTTATTTATTTTGATACGAATTACATGATTATATGTGTATTTTGTACATATTTTTTATACGTATTTACATTACTTAATGTGTATTTTGTTTATATATTTTTAAACAAATCTACGTTATTATATGTATTTGTATAAATATTTTGATACAGATTTACATTATTTTATGTATTTTGTATGTACATTTCAATTCAAATTTAGCTTATTTTAGCTGTATTTTGTATATATATTTTCATACAAATTTAATTACTTCTGTGTATTTTTGTATATAGTTTTATACAAATTTACGATATTTTATGTGTATTTGTATTTATATATTTATACAAATACACATTCTTTTATTGGTATTTTGTTTATTTATTTTGATACGACTTTTATGTGTATTTTGTATTCATTTTTTTATACGTATTTACTTCATTTTATGTGTATTTTGTATATATTTTTATAGAAATCTACATTATTTTATGTGTATTCGTATATATATTTTGAAACAAATTTACATTGTTTTATATGTATTTTGCATATCTATTTCAATACAAACTTATCTTATAGGAAGTGCATTTTTTATATTTATTTTAATACAAATTTTAATATTTTATGTGTATTTTGGTATATATATTTTTATAAAAAATGCGTTATTTTATGGCTATTTTGCATCTTTATTTTCATACAAATTTATATTATTTTATTAATATTCTGTGTATTTATTTTGATACGATTTTACATTATTCTATTTGTGTTTTGTATATATTTTTTATACATATTTACTTTATTTAATGTGCATTTTGTATATATATTTCATACAGATTTACGTTATTTTAAGTGTATTTTTTTATATATTTTCATTCAAATTTACATTATTTTATGTGTATTTTTTATATGTATTTCAATACAAATTACAAAATTTTATGTGTATTTTGTATATTTATATTCATTCAAATTAATATTTTTTTTGTGTATTTTTGTATATTTTTTTATTCAAACTTAGGTTATTTTATGAGTATTTTGTATATCTATTTTCATACAAATACACATTCTTTTATTGATATTTTGTTTATTTATTTTCACGAGAATAAATTTAATGTATTTATATATATATATATATATATATATATATATATATATATATATATATATATATATATATATATATATATATATATATATATATATATATATATATATATATATATATATATATATATATATATATATATATATATATATATATATATATATATATATATATTTATACGTATTTACATCATTTCATGTGTATTTTGTATATATATTTCTATAGAAATCTACGTTATTTTATGTGTATTCGTATATAGATTTTTAAACAAATTTACACTTTTATGTGCATTTTGTATATTTTTTCAATACAAATTTACCTTATTGTACGTGCATTTTGTATATTAATTTTAATACAAATTTAATCATTCAATGTGTATTTTTGTATATGTATTTTTAAAAAAATATGTTTTATTTTATGGGTATTTTGCATCTTTATTTTCATACAAAATTAAATTATTTTATTGATATTCTGTGTATTTATTTTGATACGATTTTACATTATTCTATGTATATTTTGTATATCTATTTTATACAAATGTACGTTATTTTATGTGAATTTGTTTTCATTTCATACAAATTTACATTATTTTATGTGTATTTTGTACATGTATTTAAATACAAATTTAACTAATTATATGTGTATTTTGTATATCTATTTTCATACAAATTGAAATTTATTTTTTTGGTTTTTTGTATATATTTTTATTCAAATTTTCGTAATTTTATGTGTATTTCGTATATTTATTTTCCTACAAATATACGTTCTTTTATCGGAATTTTGTTTATTTATTTTGATACGAATTTTCATTTTTTTAGGTGTATTTGATATATATATTTTTATACTTATTTACATAATTTTATATGTATTTTGAATATGTATTTTCATAGAAATTTACTCTATATGTTTATACAAAAAACACAAAAATAATTTAAATTTGTATGAAAATAAATATTCAAAATACACATAAAATTAGGTAAATTTGTATTGAAATACATATACAAAATACACTTAAAATAATGTAAATTTGAATGAAAATATATAAACAAATACATTTAAAATAACGTTAATTTGTATAAAATATATATAAAAAATACACATTAAATAATGAAAATAATACTATATACATAAAATAACGCAAATTTCTATAAAAATATATGTACAAAAATGAACATAAAATAAATTTGCATAAAAATATATATACAAAACACACATTAGATAATGTAAATGAGTATAAAAATATGTATAGAAAATACCTATGAAATAATCTAAATTCGTAGCGAATTAAATTAAGAAAATACCAATCAAATAATGTAATTTTGGATGAAAATATATATAAATACATAAAATAACCTAAATACAAATACAAATATACACATAAAATATTGTATTTTGTATATACATTTCAATTCAAATTTAGCTTATTTTATCTGTATTTTGTATATCTATTTTCATACCAATTTAATTACTTCTATGTATTTTTGTATAGTTTTATACAAATTTACGTTATTTTATGTGTATTTTGTATATTTATATTTATACAAATACACATTCTTTTATTGGTATTTTGTTTATTTATTTTGATACAAATTTACATTATTTTATGTGTATTTTGTATACATTTTCTTATACGTATTTACTTCATTTTATGTGTATTTTGTATATATATTTTTATACAAATCTACGTTATTTTATGTGTATTCGTATATATATTTTGAAACAAATTTACATTGTTTTAAATGTATTTTGCATATCTATTTCAATACAGATTTACCTTATTCTATGTGTATTTTGTATATTTATTTTAATACAAATTAATTTTTTCATGTGTATTTTGGTATATATATTTTTATAAAAAATGCGTTATTTAATGGGTATTTTGCATCTTTATTTTCATACAAATTTACATTGTTTTATTAATATTCTGTGTATTTATTTTGATACGATTTTACATTATTCTATTTGTGTTTTGTATATATTTTTTTATACATATTTACATTATTTAATGTGTATTTTGTATATTTTAAAACAAATTTACGTTATTTGATGCGAATCTATTAAAATATTTTGATACAAATTAACATTATTTTATGTATTTTGTATATATATTTCAATACAAATTTAGTTTATTTTATGTATATTTTGTATATCTATTTTCATTCGTATCAAAATAAATAAACAAAATAGCAATAAAATAATGTAAATTTGTATGAGAAAACATATACAAATACACATAAATTAACGCAAATTTCTAAAAAAATATATGTACAAAAATGCACATAAAATAAAGTAAATTTATTTCCATACAAGTTTAAACTATTTTTGTGTATTTTTGTATATAGTTTTATACAAATTTAGGTTATTTTATGTGTATTTTGTATGTCTATTTTCATACAAATACACATTCTTTTCATGATATTTTGTTTATTTATTTTGACACGAATTAACATTATTTAATGTGTATTTTGTATATATATTTTTATACGTATTTACATTATTTCAAGTGTATTTTGTATATATATTTCTATAGAAATCTGCGTTATTTTATGTGTATTCGTATATATATTTTGAAACAATGTAAATTTGTTTCAAAATATATACACATAAACATAAATAAAATAATACGTATATATACACAATACACATAAAAATAGTAAATAATGTAAATTTGTATCAAATAAACAAAATATAAATAAAGAATGTGTATTTGTATAAATATAAATATACAAAATACACATAAAATAACGTAAATTTGTATAAAACTATATACAAAATACAATAATTAAATTTGTATGAAAATATATACAAAATACAAAATAAGCTAAATTTGAATTGAAATATATATACAAATACATGAAATAAAGTAAATTTGTATCAAAATATTTACACACATATAATAACGTAAATTTGTATGAAAATATAAACAAAATACACATTAAATAATGTAAATACGTATAAAAATATGTACAAAATACATATAATCATGTAATTCGTATCAAAATAAATAAACAAAATACCAATAAAATAATATAAATTTGTATGAGTAAACGTGTATGTTGCATATTTTTTCAATACAAATTTACATTATTATATACGCATTTTGTATATTAATTTTAATACAAATTTAATTATTCGATGTGTATTTTTGTATCTGTATTTTTATAAACATATGCTTTATTTTTTGTTTTTTTTGCATTTTTATTTTCATAAATTTACATTATTTTATTGATATTCTGCTCATTCATTTTGATACGAATTGACATTATTCTATGTGTATTTTGTATATATTTTTCATACAAATTTACGTTATTTTATGTGTATTTGTTTATATATTTTGACACAAATTTACAATATTTTATTGGTATTTTGTATATACATTTCAAAAGAAATCTACCTAGTTTTATGTGTATTTTGTATATCTATTTTCATACAAACTCAAATTATTTCTATGTATTTTTGTATATATTTTAATACAAATTTTAGTTATGTTGTGTTTTTTGTAAATTTATTTTTATTCAAATATATATTATTTTATTGGTGTTTTGTTGATTTATATTGATACGAACTTACATTATTTTATATGTACTTTGTATATATATTTTTATACGCTTTTACATTATTTAATATTTATTTTGAATATAAATTTTTATACAAATTCATGGTATTTTATGTGTATTTGTATATATATTTTCATATAAATTTACATTATTTTATGTGTATTTTGTACTTATATTTTATTACAAATCTACCTTATTTTATGTTTATTTTGTATGTGTATTTTGTATATTTATATTTATCCAAATACACATTCTTTTATTGGTATTTTGTTTATTTATCTCAATTCGAATTTACATTATTTTATGTGTATTTTGTATACATTTTTTTATACGTATTTACTTAATTTTACGTGTATTTGGTATATATATTTTTATAGAAATCTACGTTTTTTTAATTGTATTCGTATATATATTTTGAAACAAATTTACTTTGTTTTACATGTATTTTTGCATATCTCTTTCAATACAAATTTACCTTATTGTATGTGCATTTTGTATATTTATTTCAATGCAAATTTAAATATTTTATGTGTATTTTGGTATATATATTTTTATAAGAAATTCGCTATTTTATGGGAACTTTGCATCTTTATTTTCATACAAATTTACATTATTTTATTAATATTCGGTGTATTTATTCTGATACGATGTTACATTATTCTATTTGTTTTTTGTATATACTTTTTTATACATATTTACATTATTTAATGTGTATCTTGCATATATATATTATACAAATTTATTATCTATTATCTATTTTCATACAAATACACATTCTTTTCATGATATTTTGTTTATTTATTTTACACGAATTTACATTATTTGATATGTATTTTGTATATATATTTTTATACGTATTTACATAATTTCATATGTATTTTGTATATATATTTCTATAGAAATCTACTTTATTTTATGTGTATTCGAATATATATTTTGAAACAAATTTACATTGTTTTATATGTATTTTTGAATATCTCTTTCAATACAAATTTACCTTACTGTATATGCATTTTGTATATTTATTTCAATTCAAATTTAAATATTTTATGTGTATTTTGGTAAATATATTTTTATAAAAAATTTGTTTCAAAACATATATACGAATACACATAAAATAACGTAGATTTTTATAAAAATATATATACAAAATACACATAAAATGAAGTAAATACGTATAAAAAAATGTATACAAAATACACAAAAAATAATGTAAATTCGTATCAAAATAAATAAACAAAATACCAATAAAAGAATGTGTATTTGTATAAATATAAATATACAAAATACACATAAAATAACGTAAATTTATATAAAACTATATACAAAAATACTCAGAAGTAATTAAATTTTTTTTGAAAATATATACAAAATAAACACAAAATAAGCTAAATTTGAATTGAAATATATATACAAAATACATGAAATAAAGTAAATTTGTATCAAAATATTTATACAAATACACATAATAACGTAATTTGTATGAAAATATATAAACAAAATACATATTAAATAATGTAAATACGTATATAAAATATGTACAAATTACATATATAATCAGGTAATTGGTATCAAAATAAATAAACAAAATACCAATAAATAATATAAATTTGTATGAGTAAACGTGTATGTTGCATATTTTTTAATACAAATTTACCTTATTATATACGCATTTTGTATATTAATTTTAATACAAATTTAATTATTCGATGTGTATTTTTGTATCTGTATTTTTATAAACATATGCTTTATTTTTTGGGTATTTTGCATCTTTATTTTCATACAAATTTACATTATTTTATTGATATTCTGCTCATTCATTTTGATACGAATTGATATTATTCTATGTGTATTTTGTATTTATTTTTCATACAAATTTACGTTATTTTATGTGTATTTGTTTATATATTTTGACACAAATTTACAATATTTTATGGGTATTTTGTATATACATTTCAAAAGAAATTTACCTAGTTTTATGTGTATTTTGTATATCTATTTTCATACAAACTCAAATTATTAATATGTATTTTTGTATATATTTTAATACAAATATTAGTTATGTTATGTGTATTTTGTAAATTTATTTTCATTCAAATATATATTATTTTATTGGTGTTTTGTTGATTTATATTGATACGAATTTAGTTTATTTTATATGTACTTCGTATATATATCTTTATACGCTTTTACATTATTTAATATTTATTTTGAATATATAATTTTATACAAATTCATGGTATTTTATGTGTATTTGTATATATATTTTCATATAAATTTACATTATTTTATGTGTATTTTGTACATATATTTTTTATAAATCTACCTTATTTTATGTTTATTTTGTATATGTATTTTGTATATTTATATTTATCCAAATACACATTCTTTTATTGGTATTTTGTTTATTTATTTTAATTCGAATTTACATTATTTTATGTGTATTTTGTATACATTTTTTTATACGTATTTACTTAATTTTATGTGTATTTTGTATATATATTTTTATAGAAATCTACATTTTTTTATTTGTATTCGTATATATATTTTGAAACAAATTTACATTGTTTTATATGTATTTTTGCATATCTCTTTCAATACAAATTTAACTTATTGTATGTGCATTTTGTATATTTATTTATATACAAATTTAAATATTTCATGTGTATTTTGGTATATATATTTTTATAAGAAATGCGCTATTTTATTGGAATTTTGCATCTTTATTTTTATACAAATTTACACTATTTTATTAATATTCGGTGTATTTATTTTGATACGATTTTACATTATTCTATTTGGTTTTTGTATATACTTTTTTATACATATTTACATTATTTAATGTGTATCTTGCATATATATTTTATACAAATTTATTATCTATTATCTATTTTCATACAAATACACATTCTTTTCATGATATTTGTTTATTTATTTTGACACGAATTTACATTATTTGATATGTATTTTGTATATATAGTTATATACGTATATACATAATTTCATATATATTTTGTATATATATTTCTATAGAAATCTACTTTATTTTATGTGTATTCGTATATATATTTTGAAACAAATTTACATTGTTTTATATGTATTTTTGAATATCTCTTTAAATTCAAATTTACCTTACTGTAAATGCATTTTGTATATTTATTTCAATACAAATTTAAATATTTTATGTGTATTTTGGTATATATATTTTTATAAATAAATGCGATAATTTCTTTGAATTTTGCATCTTTATTTTCATACAAATTTACATTATTTTTTTGATATTCTGTGTATTTATTTTGATACGATTTTACATTATTCTATTTGTTTTTTGTATATATTTTTTTATACACATTTACATTATTTAATGTGTATCTTGCATATATATTTTATACAAATTTACGTTATTTTAAGTGTATTTGTTTATATATTTTCATTCAAATTTACATTATTTGATGTGTATTTTGTATATGTATTTCAATACAAATTTACCTAATTTTATGTGTATTTTGTATATTTCTTTTCAAACAAATTTAAATTATTTTTGTGTATTTTTGTATATTATTTTATACAAATTTAGGTTATTTTATGTACGCATTTACATTATTTAGTGTGTGTTTTGTATATATATTTTTATGCAAATCTACTTTATTTTATGTGCAGTTTTGTACATATATTTTTATAGAAATTTGCGTTATTTGTATATGTTTTCTCATACAAATTTACATTATTTTATTGCTATTTTGTTTATTTATTTTGATACGAATTACATGATTATATGTGTATTTTGTACATATTTTTTATACGTATTTACATTACTTAATGTGTATTTTGTTTATATATTTATAAACAAATCTACGTTATTATATGTATTTGTATAAATATTTTGATACAGATTTACATTATTTTATGTATTTTGTATGTACATTTCAATTCAAATTTAGCTTATTTTAGCTGTATTTTGTATATATATTTTCATACAAATTTATTTACTTGTGTATTTTTGTATATAGTTTTATACAAATTTACGATATTTTATGTGTATTTTGTATATTTATATTGATACAAATACACATTCTTTTACTGGTATTTTGTTTATTTATTTTGATACGACTTTTATGTGTATTTTGTATTCATTTTTTTATACGTATTTACTTCATTTTATGTGTATTTTGTATATATTTTTATAGAAATCTACATTATTTTATGTGTATTCGTATATATATTTTGAAACAAATTTACATTGTTTTATATGTATTTTGCATATCTATTTCAATACAAATTTACCTTATAGTATGTGCATTTTTTATATTTATTTTAATACAAATTTTAATATTTTATGTGTATTTTGGTATATATATTTTTTTTTAAAAATGCGTTATTTTATAGCTATTTTGCATCTTTATTTTCATACAAATTTATATTATTTTATTAATATTCTGTGTATTTATTTTTGATACGATTTTACATTATTCTATTTGTGTTTTGTATATATTTTTTTATACATATTTACATTATTTAATGTGTATTTTGTATATATATTTGATACAAATTTACGTTATTTTAAGTGTATATGTTTATATATTTTCATTCAAATTTCCATTATTTTATGTGTATTTTGTATATGTATTTCAATACAAATTTACCTAATTTTATATGTATTTTGTATATTTATTTTCATACAAATTTATATTATTTTTGTGTATTTTTGTATATAGTTTTATACAAACTTAGGTTATTTTATGAGTATTTTGTATATCTATTTTCATACAAATACACATTCTTTTATTGATATTTTGTTTATTTATTTTCACGAGAATGTAAATTATTTAATGTGTATATATATATATATATATATATATATATATATATATATATATATATATATATATATATATATATATATATATATATATATATATATATATATATATATATATATATATATATATATATATATATATATATATATATTTATAGTTATTTACATCATTTCTTGTGTGTTTTGTATATATATTTCTATAGAAATCTACGTTCTTTATGTGTATTCGTATATAGATTTTAAACAAATTTACACTTTTATGTGCTTTTTGTATATTTTTCAATACAAATTTACCTTATTGTACGTGCATTTTGTATATTAATTTTAATACAAATTTAATCATTCAATGTGTATTTTTGTATATGTATTTTTAAAAAAATATGTTTTATTTTATGGGTATTTTGCATCTTTATTTTCATACAAAATTAAATTATTTTATTGATATTCTGTGTATTTATTTTGATACGATTTTACATTATTCTATGTATATTTTGTATATCTATTTTATACAAATGTACGTTATTTTATGTGAATTTGTTTTCATTTCATACAAATTTACATTATTTTATGTGTATTTTGTACATGTATTTAAATACAAATTTAACTAATTATATGTGTATTTTGTATATCTATTTTCATACAAATTGAAATTTATTTTTTTGTTTTTGTATATATTTTTATTCAAATTTTCGTAATTTTATGTGTATTTTGTATATTTATTTTCCTACAAATAAACGTTCTTTTATCGGAATTTTGTTTATTTATTTTGATACGAATTTTCATTTTTTTAGGTGTATTTGATATATATTTTTATACTTATTTACATAATTTTATATGTATTTTGAATATATATTTTCATAGAAATTTACTCTATATGTTTATACAAAAAAACACAAAAATAATTTAAATTTGTATGAAAATAAATATACAAAATACACATAAAATTAGGTAAATTTGTATTGAAATACATATACAAAATACACTTAAAATAATGTAAATTTGAATGAAAATATATAAACAAATACATTTAAAATAACGTTAATTTGTAAAATATATATAAAAATACATTAAATAATGAAAATATGTATAAAATATATACAAAACACAAATAGTATAATAAAATTATCAAAATATATACACAGAATATTAATAAAATAATGTACATTTGTATGGAAACTAAGATGCAAAATACCTATAAAATAACGCATTTTTATAAAATTATATACCAAATACACATAAAATATTTGAATTTGTATTAAAATAAATATAAAATGCACATACAATAAGGTAAATTTGATTGAAAAGGATATGGAAAATACATATAAAACAATGTAATTTGTTTCAAAATATATATACGAATACATAAAATAACGTAGATTTCTATAAATATATATATACAAAATACAAATAAAATTAAGTAAATACGAATCAAAATGTATACAATACATAAAATAATGTAAATTATAAATATAAATAAACAAAATACCAATAAGAGAGTGTGTAGTTGTATAAATATAAATATACAAAATGCACATAAATATAAATTTGTATAAATATATACAAAAATACACAGAAGTAATTAAATTTGAAAATAGATATACAAAATACACAAAATAAGCTTAATTTTAATTGAAATATATATACAAAATACATAAAATAAAATAAATTCGTTTCAAAATATTTTTAACAAATACACATAATAACGTAAATTTGTAAAATATATAAACAAAATACACATTAAGTAATGTAAATACGTATAAATATTTACAAAATACACAAATAATGTCATTCGTATCAAAATAAATAAACAAAAACTAATTAAATAATGTAAATTTGTATGAGAAAATATATACATACACATAAAATAACGTTTTAAGTTTCAATAAAAATATATGTACAAAAATGCACATAAAACTAGTTTGCATAAAAAAATATATACAAAACACACATTAGATAATGTAAATGAGTATAAAAATATGTATACAAAATACCTATGAAATAATCTAAATTCGTATTTTTGGATTTTTGGAAATTTCCATTATTTTATGTGTATTTTGTATATGTATTTCAATACAAATTTAACTAATTTTATATGTTTTTTGTATATTTATTTTCATACAAGTTTAAATTATTTTTGTGTATTTTTGTTTATAGTTTTATACAAATTTAGGTTATTTTATGTGTATTTTGTATATCTATTTTCATCCAAATTTACATTCTTTTCATGATATTTTGTTTATTTATTTTGACACGAATTAACATTATTTAATGTGTATTTTGTATATATATTTTTATACGTATTTACATTATTTCAAGTGTATTTTGTATATATATTTCTATATAAATCTGCGTTATTTTATTTGTATTCGTATATATATTTTGAAACAAATTTACATTGTTTTATGTGTATTTTGCATATTTTTTCAATACAAATTTACCTTATTGTATGTGCATTTTGTATATTAATTTTAATACAAATTTGATTAATCTATGTGTATTTTTGTATATGTATTTTTATAAAAATATGCTTTATTTTATGGGAATTTTGCATCTTTATTTTCATACAAATTTACATTATTTTATTGATATTCTGTGTATTTATTTTGATATGATTTTACATTATTCTGTGTATTTTGTATATATATTTTATATAAAATGTATATGTTTTCATTTCATACAAATCTACATTATTTTATATGTTTTTTGTACATGTATTTAAATACAAAATTAATTAGTTATATGTGTATTTTGTATATCTATTTTGTATGTATATTTTCATAGAAATTCGTATATATATTTCAATACAAATTTACTTTATTGTACGTGCATTTTGTATATTTATTTTAATACAAATCTAATTATTTATATGTATTTTTGTATATATATTTTTATTCAAATATGCGTTATTATATGGATAATTTGCATCTTTATTTTCATACAAATTTACATTATTTTATTGATATTTTCTTTATTTATTTTGATACGATTTAACATTATTCTATGTGTTTTTTGTATATATTTTTTTATACATATTTACATTATTTAATGTTCATTTTGAATATATATTTTATCCAAATTTACATTATTTTATGTGTATTTGTTTATATTTTTTCATACATATTTACATTATTTTATGTGTTTTTTGTATATATATTTTTCTACGAATTTAAATTATTTTGTGTATTTTGTATATACATTTTCATAAAAAAATTACGTTATTTTATTGTGTGTATAAGTATATATTTTGATACAAATTTTATACAAATTCATGTTATTTAATGTGTATTTGTATATATATTTTCATACAAATTTATATTATTTTATGTGTATTTTTTCATATATTTCATTACAAATTTACCTTATTTTATGTTTATTTTGTATATTTATTTCATTCAATTTTAAATTATTTTATGTGTATTTTTGTATTTGTATTTAGGTTATTTTATATGTATTTTGTATATATATTTTCATCCAAAATTACATTATTTTATTGGTATTTCTTAATTTAATTCAATACGAATTTAGATTATTTCATAGGTATTTTGTATACATATTTTTATACTCATTTACATTATCTAATGTGTGTTTTGTATATATATTTTTATGCAAATTTATTTAATGTTCATTTTTGTACATATATTTTTATAGAAATTTGCGTTATTTTATGTATATAGTTTTATATAAATTTACGTTATTTTATGTGCATTTTGTATATTTATATTTATACAAATACACATTCTTTTATTGGTATATTGTTTATTTACATTTATACGAATTTACATTATTTTATGTGTATTTTGTATACATTTTTTTATTCGTATTTACTTAATTTTATGTGTATTTTGTATATGTATTTTTATAGAAATCTACGTTATTTTATGTGTATTCGTATATATTTTGAAACAAATTTACATTATTTTATATGTATATTGCATATCTATTTCAATACAAATTTACCTTATTGTATGTGCATTATGTATATTTATTTTAATACAAGTTCAAATATTTTATGTGTATTTTGGTATCAATAATTTTATAAAAATTGCGTTATTTTATAGGTATTTTGCATCTTAATTTTCATACAAATTTACATTATTTTATTAATATTCTGTGTATATATTTTGATACGATTTTACATTATTCTATTTGTGTTTTGTATATATTTTTTTATACATACATTATTTAATGTGTATTTTGTATATATATTTCATACGAATTTACGTTATTATATGTGTTATTGTTTATATATTTTCTTTCAAATTTACATTATTTTATGTATATTTTGTATATGTATTTCAATACAAATTAACCTAATTTTATGTGTATTTTGTAAATTTTTTTTCAGAGAAATTTAAATAATTTTTGTGTATTTTTGTATATAGTTTTATACAAATTTAGGTTATTTTACGTACGCATTTACATTATTTAATATGTGTTTTGTATATATATTTTTATCCAACATAAAATAAAGTAAATTCGTTTCAAAATATTTTTAACAAATACACATATATTAACGTAAATTTGTAAAAAAATATATAAACAAAATACACATTAAGTAATGTAAATACGTATAAAAAAATATTTACAAAATACACAAATAATCAAGTCATTCGTATCAAAATAAATAAACAAAAAACTAATTAAATAATGTAAATTTATATGAGAAAAATACACATAAAATAACGTTTTAAGTTTCAATAAAAATATATGTACAAAAATGCACATAAGATTAGTTTGCATAAAAAAATATATACAAAACACACATTAGATAATGTAAATGAGTATAAAAATATGTATACAAAATACCTATGAAATAATCTAAATTTGTATTTTTGGATTTTTGGAAATTTCCATTATTTTATGTGTATTTTGCATATGTATTTCAATACAAATTTACCTAATTTTATGTGTTTTTTGTATATTTATTTTCATACAAGTTTAAATTATTTGTGTGTATTTTTGTTTATAGCTTTATACAAATTTAGGTTATTTTATGTGTATTTTGTATATCTATTTTCATACAAATACACATTCTTTTCATGATATTTTGTTTATTTATTTTGACACGAATTAACATTATTTAATGTGTATTTTGTATATATATTTTTATACGTATTTACATTATTTCAACTGTATTTTGTATATATATTTCTATAGAAATCTGCGTTATTTTATGTGTATTCGTATATATATTTTGAAACAAATTTACATTGTTTTATGTGTATTTTGCATATTTTTTCAATACAAATTTACCTTATTGTATGTGCATTTTGTATATTAATTCTAATACAAATTTGATTAATCTATGTGTATTTTTGTATATGTATTTTTATAAAAAATATGCTTTATTTTATATGTATTTTGCATCTTTATTTTCATACAAATTTACATTATTTTATTGATGTTCTGTGTATTTATTTTGATATGATTTTACATTATTCTATGTGTATTTTGTATATATATTTTATATAAAATGTATTTGTTTTAATTTCATACAAATCTACATTATTTTATGTGTTTTTTGTATATGTATTTAAATACAAATTTAACTAGTTATATGTGTATTTTGTATATCTATTTGGAATGTATATTTTCATAGAAATTTACTCTATTTTATGAGTATTCGTATATATATTTTGATACAAATTTAAATTATTATTGTGTATTTTGCATATCTATTTCAATACAAATTTACTTTATTGTACGTGCATTTTGTATATTTATTTTAATACAAATCTAATTGTTTTATATGTATTTTTGTATATATATTTTTATGCAAATATGCGTTATTATATGGATATTTTGCATCTTTATTTTCATACAAATTTACATTATTTTATTGATATTTTCTTTATTTATTTAGATACGATTTAACATTATTCTATATGTTTTTTGTATATATTTTTTTTATACATATTTACATTATTTAATGTTCATTTTGTATATATATTTTATCCAAATTTACATTATTTTATGTGTATTTGTTTATATATTTTCATACATATTTACATTATTTTATGTGTTTTTTGTATATATTTTTCTACGTATTTAAATTATTTTATGTGTATTTTGTATATACATTTTCATAAAAAAATTATGTTATTTTATTGTGTGTATAAGTATATATTTTGATACAAATTTTATACAAATTCATGTTATTTAATGTGTATTTGTATATATATTTTCATACAAATTTATATTATTTTATGTGTATTTTTTCATATATTTCATTACAAATTTACCTTATTTTATGTTTATTTTGTATATTTATTTCATTCAATTATAAATTATTTTATGTGTATATTTGTATTTGTATTTAGGTTATTTTATGTGTATTTTGTATATATATTTTCATCCAAAATTACATTATTTTATTGGTATTTCTTAATTTAATTCGATACGAATTTAGATTATTTCATAGGTATTTTGTATACATATTTTTATACTCATTTACATTATCTAATGTGTGTTTTGTATATATATTTTTATGCAAATTTATTTAATGTTCATTTTTGTACATATTTTTATAGAAATTTGCGTTATTTTATGTATATAGTTTTATGTAAATTTACGTTATTTTATGTGCATTTTGTATATTTATATTTATACAAATACCCATTCTTTTATTGGTATATTGTTTATTTACATTTATACGAATTTACATTATTTTATGTGTATTTTGTATACATTTTTTTATACGTATTTACTTAATTTTATGTGTATTTTGTATATGTATTTTTATAGAAATCTACGTTATTTTATGTGTATTCGTATATATATTTTGAAACAAATTTACATTATTTTATATGTATTTTGCATATCTATTTCAATACAAATTTACCTTATTGTATGTGCTTTTTGTATATTTATTTTAATACAAGTTCAAATATTTTGTGTATTTTGGTATCAATAATTTTAAAAAAATGCGTTATTTTATAGGTATTTTGCATCTTAATTTTCATACAAATTTACATTATTTTATTAATATTCTGTGTATATATTTTGATACGATTTTACATTATTCTATTTGTGTTTTGTATATATTTTTTTATACATATTTACATTATTTAATGTGTATTTTGTATATATATTTCATACAAATGTACGTTATTATATGTGTTATTGTTTATATATTTTCTTTCAAATTTACATTATTTTATGTATATTTTGTATATGTATTTCAATACAAATTAACCTAATTTTATGTGTATTTTGTATATTTCTTTTCAGAGAAATTTAAATTATTTTTGTGTATTTTTGTATATAGTTTTATACAAATTTAGGTTATTTTACGTACGCATTTACATTATTTAATGTGTGTTTTGTATATATATTTTTATCCAACATAAAATAAAGTAAATTCGTTTCAAAATATTTTTAACAAATACACATTAACGTAAATTTGTAAAAAATATATAAACAAAATACACATTAAGTAATGTAAATACGTATAAAAATATTTACAAAATACACAAATAAAGTCATTCGTATCAAAATAAATAAACAAAAAACTAATTAAATAATGTAAATTTATATGAGAAAACATATACAAAACACACATAAAATAACGTTTTAAGTTTCAATAAAAATATATGTACAAAAATGCACATAAGATTAGTTTGCATAAAAAAATATATACAAAACACACATTAGATAATTTAAATGAGTATAAAAATATGTATACAAAATACCTATGAAATAATCTAAATTTGTATTTTTGGATTTTTGGAAATTTCCATTATTTTATGTGTATTTTGCATATGTATTTCAATACAAATTTACCTAATTTTATATGTTTTTTGTATATTTATTTTCATACAAGTTTAAATTATTTTTGTGTATTTTTGTTTATAGCTTTATACAAATTTAGGTTATTTTATGTGTATTTTGTATATCTATTTTCAAACAAATACACATTCTTTTCATGATATTTTGTTTATTTATTTTGACACGAATTAACATTATTTAATGTGTATTTTGTATATATATTTTTATACGTATTTACATTATTTCAAGTGTATTTTGTATATATTTCTATAGAAATCTGAGTTATTTTATGTGTATTCGTATATATATTTTGAAACAAATTTACATTGTTTTATGTGTATTTTGCATATTTTTTCAATACAAATTTACCTTATTGTATGTGCATTTTGTATATTAATTCTAATACAAATTTGATTAATCTATGTGTATTTTTGTATATGTATTTTTATAAAAATATGCTTTATTTTATATGTATTTTGCATCTTTATTTTCATACAAATTTACATTATTTTATTGATATTCTGTGTATTTATTTTGATATGATTTTACATTATTCTATGTGTATTTTGTATATATATTTTATATAAAATGTATTTGTTTTCATTTCATACAAATCTACATTATTTTATGTGTTTTTTGTACATGTATTTAAATACAAATTTAACTAGTTATATGTGTATTTTGTATATCTATTTTGTATGTATATTTTCATAGAAATTTACTCTATTTTATGAGTATTCGTATATATATTTTGATACAAATTTAAATTATTATTGTGTATTTTGCATATCTATTTCAATACTAATTTACTTTATTGTACGTGCATTTTGTAAATTTTTTTAATACAAATCTAATTGTTTTATATGTATTTTTGTATATATATTTTTATGCAAATATGCGTTATTATATGGATATTTTGCATCTTTATTTTCATACAAATTTACATTATTTTATTGATATTCTCTTTATTTATTTTGATACGATTTAACATTATTCTATGTGTTTTTTGTATATATTTTTTTTAATACATATTTACATTATTAAATGTTCATTTTGTATATATATTTTATCCAAATTTACATTATTTTATGTGTATTTGTTTATATATTTTCATACATATTTACATTATTTTATGTGTTTTTTGTATATATATTTTTCTACGTATTTGAATTATTTTATATGTATTTTGTATATACATTTTAATAAAAAAATTACGTTATTTTATTGTGTGTATAAGTATATATTTTGATACAAATTTTATACAAATTCATGTTATTTAATGTGTATTTGTATATATATTTTCATACAAATTTATATTATTTTATGTGTATTTTTTCATATATTTCTTTACAAATTTACCTTATTTTATGTTTATTTTGTATATTTATTTCATTCAATTTTAAATTATTTTATGTGTATATTTGTATTTGTATTTAGGTTATTTTATGTGTATTTTGTATATATATTTTCATCCAAAATTACATTATTTTATTGGTATTTCTTAATTTAATTCGATACGAATTTAGATTATTTCATAGGTATTTTGTATACATATTTTTATACTCATTTACATTATCTAATGTGTGTTTTGTATATATATTTTATGCAAATTTATTTAATGTTCATTTTTGTACATATATTTTTATAGAAATTTGCGTTATTTTATGTATATAGTTTTATATAAATTTACGTTATTTTATGTGCATTTTGTATATTTATATTTATACAAATACACATTCTTTTATTATTATATTGTTTATTTACATTTATACGAATTTACATTATTGTATGTGTATTTTGTATACATTTTTTTATACGTATTTACTTAATTTTATGTGTATTTTGTATATGTATTTTTATAGAAATCTACGTTATTTTATGTGTATTCGTATATATATTTTGAAACAAATTTTCATTATTTTATATGTATTTTGCATATCTATTTCAATACAAATTTACCTTATTGTATGTGCTTTTTGTATATTTATTTTAATACAAGTTCAAATATTTCATGTGTATTTTGGTATCAATAATTTTATAAAAAATGCGTTATTTTATAGGATTTTGCATCTTAATTTTCATACAAATTTACATTATTTTATTAATATTCTGTGTATATATTTTGATACGATTTTACATTATTCTATTTGCGTTTTGTATATATTTTTTTATACATATTTACATTATTTAATGTGTATTTTGTATATATATTTCATACAAATTTACGTTATTATATGTGTATTTGTTTATATATTTTCTTTCAAATTTTCATTATTTTATGTATATTTTGTATATGTATTTCAATACAAATTAACCTAATTTTATGTGTATTTTGTATATATATTTATAAACAAATCTACGTTATTATATGTATTTGTATAAATATTTTGATACAGATTTACATTATTTTATGTATTTTGTATGTACATTTCAATTCAAATTTAGCTTATTTTAGCTGTATTTTGTATATATATTTTCATACAAATTTAATTACTTCTGTGTATTTTTGTATATAGTTTTATACAAATTTACGATATTTTATGTGTATTTTGTATATTTATATTGATACAAATACACATTCTTTTATTGGTATTTTGTTTATTTATTTTGATACGACTTTTATGTGTATTTTGTATTCATTTTTTTATACGTATTTACTTCATTTTATGTGTATTTTGTATATATTTTTATAGAAATCTACATTATTTTATGTGTATTCGTATATATATTTTGAAACAAATTTACATTGTTTTATATGTATTTTGCATATATATTTCAATACAAATTTAACTTATTGTATGCATTTTTTATATTTATTTTAATACAAATTTTAATATTTTATGTGTATTTTTATATATATATTTTTATAAAAAATGCGTTATTTTATGGCTATTTTGCATCTTTATTTTCATACAAATTTATATTATTTTATTAATATTCTGTGTATTTATTTTTGATACGATTTTACATTATTCTATTTGTGTTTTGTATATATTTTTTTATACATATTTACATTATTTAATGTGTATTTTGTATATATATTTGATACAAATTTACGTTATTTTAAGTGTATATGTTTATATATTTTCATTCAAATTTCCATTATTTTATGTGTATTTTGTATATGTATTTCAATACAAATTTACCTAATTTTATATGTATTTTGTATATTTATTTTCATACAAATTTATATTATTTTTGTGTATTTTTGTATATAGTTTTATACAAACTTAGGTTATTTTATGAGTATTTTGTATATCTATTTTCATAGAAATACTTTATTTAATTATTATGTATATTATTTATATATATATATATATATATATATATATATATATATATATATATATATATATATATATATATATATATATATATATATATATATATATATATATATATATATATATATATATATATATATATATATATATATATATATATATATTTATCGGTATTTACATCATTTCATGTGTATTTTGTATATATATTTCAGAAATCTACGTTCTTTTATGTATTCGTATATAGATTTTAAACAAATTTACACTTTTATGTGCATTTTGTATATTTTTTCAATACAAATTTACCTTATTGTACGTGCATTTTGTATATTAATTTTAATACAAATTTAATCATTCAATGTGTATTTTTGTATATGTATTTTTAAAAAAATATGTTTTATTTTATGGGTATTTTGCATCTTTATTTTCATACAAAATTAAATTATTTTATTGATATTCTGTGTATTTATTTTGATACGATTTTACATTATTCTATGTATATTTTGTATATCTATTTTATACAAATGTACGTTATTTTATGTGAATTTGTTTTCATTTCATACAAATTTACATTATTTTATGTGTATTTTGTACATGTATTTAAATACAAATTTAACTAATTATATGTGTATTTTGTATATCTATTTTCATACAAATTGAAATTTATTTTTTTGGTTTTTTGTATATATTTTTATTCAAATTTTCGTAATTTTATGTGTATTTTGTATATTTATTTTCCTACAAATATACGTTCTTTTATCGGAATTTTGTTTATTTATTTTGATACGAATTTTCATTTTTTTAGGTGTATTTGATATATATATTTTTATACTTATTTACATAATTTTATATGTATTTTGAATATGTATTTTCATAGAAATTTACTCTATATGTTTATACAAAAAAACACAAAAATAATTTAAATTTGTATGAAAATAAATATACAAAATACACATAAAATTAGGTAAATTTGTATTGAAATACATATACAAAATACACTTAAAATAATGTAAATTTGAATGAAAATATATAAACAAATACATTTAAAATAACGTTAATTTGTATAAAATATATATAAAAAATACACATTAAATAATGAAAATATGTATAAAAAAATATACAAAACAAATAGTATAATATAAAATTGTATCAAAATATATACACAGAATATTAATAAAATAATGTACATTTGTATGAAACTAAGATGCAAAATACCTATAAATAACGCATTTTTATAAATTATATACCAAATACACATAAAATATTTGAATTTGTATTAAAATAAATATACAAAATGCACATAATAAGGTAAATTTGGATTGAAAAGGATATGGAAAATACATATAAAACAATGTAAATTTGTTTCAAAATATATATACGAATGCACATAAAATAACGTAGATTTCTATAAATATATATATACAAAATACAAATAAAATTAAGTAATTACGAATCAAAAATGTATACAGAATACACATAAAATAATGTAAATTGTATAAATATAAATAAACAAAATACCAATAAGAGAGTGTGTTTGTATAAATATAAATATACAAAATGCACATAAAATATCGTAAATTTGTATAAACTATATACAAAAATACACAGAAGTAATTAAATTTGTATGAAATAGATATACAAAATACACACAAAATAAGCTAAATTTTAATTGAAATATATATACAAACATAAAATAAAAGTAAATTCGTTTCAAAATATTTTAACAAATACACATATAATAACGTAAATTTGTAAAAATATATAAACAAAATACACATTAATAATGTAAATACGTATAAAAATATTTACAAAATACACAAATAATCAAGTCATTCGTATCAAAATAAATAAACAAAAACTAATTAAATAATGTAAATTTGTATGAGAAACATATACAATATACACATAAAATAACGTTTTAAGTTTCAATAAAATATATGTACAAAAATGCACATAAAACTAGTTTGCATAAAATATATACAAACACACATTAGATAATGTAAATGAGTATAAAAATATGTATACAAAATACCTATGAAATAATCTAAATTCGTATTTTTGGATTTTTGGAAATTTCCATTATTTTATGTGTATTTTGTATATGTATTTCAATACAAATTTAACTAATTTTATATGTTTTTTGTATATTTATTTTCATACAAGTTTAAATTATTTTTGTGTATTTTTGTTTATAGTTTTATACAAATTTAGGTTATTTTATGTGTATTTGTATATCTATTTTCATACAAATACACATTCTTTTCATGATATTTTGTTTATTTATTTTGACACGAATTAACATTATTTAATGTGTATTTTGTATATATATTTTTATACGTATTTACATTATTTCAAGTGTATTTTGTATATATATTTCTATATAAATCTGCGTTATTTTATTTGTATTCGTATATATATTTTGAAACAAATTTACATTGTTTTATGTGTATTTTGCATATTTTTTCAATACAAATTTACCTTATTGTATGTGCATTTTGTATATTAATTTTAATACAAATTTGATTAATCTATGTGTATTTTGTATATGTATTTTTATAAAAATATGCTTTATTTTATGGGAATTTTGCATCTTTATTTTCATACAAATTTACATTATTTTATTGATATTCTGTGTATTTATTTTGATATGATTTTACATTATTCTATGTGTATTTTGTATATATATTGTATATAAAATGTATATGTTTTCATTTCATACAAATCTACATTATTTTATATGTTTTTTGTACATGTATTTAAATACAAAATTAATTAGTTATATGTGTATTTTGTATATCTATTTTGTATGTATATTTTCATAGAAATTCGTATATATATTTCAATACAAATTTACTTTATTGTACGTGCATTTTGTATATTTATTTTAATACAAATCTAATTATTTATATGTATTTTTGTATATATATTTTTATTCAAATATGCGTTATTATATGGATAATTTGCATCTTTATTTTCATACAAATTTACATTATTTTATTGATATTTTCTTTATTTATTTTGATACGATTTAACATTATTCTATGTGTTTTTGTATATATTTTTTATACATATTTACATTATTTAATGTTCATTTTGAATATATATTTTATCCAAATTTACATTATTTTATGTGTATTTGTTTATATTTTTCATACATATTTACATTATTTTATGTGTTTTTGTATATATATTTCTACGAATTTAAATTATTTTGTGTATTTTGTATATACATTTTCATAAAAAAATTACGTTATTTTATTGTGTGTATAAGTATATATTTTGATACAAATTTTATACAAATTCATGTTATTTAATGTGTATTTGTATATATATTTTCATACACATTTATATTATTTTATGTGTATTTTTTCATATATTTCATTACAAATTTACCTTATTTTATGTTTATTTTGTATATTTATTTCATTCAATTTTAAATTATTTTATGTGTATTTTTGAATTTGTATTTAGGTTATTTTATATGTATTTTGTATATATATTTTCATCCAAAATTACATTATTTTATTGGTATTTCTTAATTTAATTCAATACGAATTTAGATTATTTCATAGGTATTTTGTATACATATTTTTATACTCATTTAGATTATCTAATGTGTGTTGTGTATATATATTTTATACAAATTTATTTAATGTTCATTTTGGTACATATATTTTTATAGAAATTTGCGTTATTTTATGTATATAGTTTTATATAAATTTACGTTATTTTATGTGCATTTTGTATATTTATATTTATACAAATACACATTCTTTTATTGGTATATTGTTTATTTACATTTATACGAATTTACATTATTTTATGTGTATTTTGTATACATTTTTTATTCGTATTTACTTAATTTTATGTGTATTTTGTATATGTATTTTTATAGAAATCTACGTTATTTTATGTGTATTCGTATATATATTTTGAAACAAATTTACATTATTTTATATGTATTTTGCATATCTATTTCAATACAAATTTACCTTATTGTATGTGCTTTTTGTATATTTATTTTAATACAAGTTCAAATATTTTATGTGTATTTTGGTATCAATAATTTTATAAAAAATGCGTTATTTTATAGGTATTTTGCATCTTAATTTTCATACAAATTTACATTATTTTATTAATATTCTGTGTATATATTTTGATACGATTTTACATTATTCTATTTGTGTTTTGTATATATTTTTTTATACATACATTATTTAATGTGTATTTTGTATATATATTTCATACGAATTTACGTTATTATATGTGTTATTGTTTATATATTTTCTTTCAAATTTACATTATTTTATGTATATTTTGTATATGTATTTCAATACAAATTAACCTAATTTTATGTGTATTTTGTAAATTTTTTTTCAGAGAAATTTAAATAATTTTTGTGTATTTTTGTATATAGTTTTATACAAATTTAGGTTATTTTACGTAATGCATTTACATTATTTAATGTGTTTTGTATATATATTTTTATCCAACATAAAATAAAGTAAATTCGTTTCAAAATATTTTTAACAAATACACATATATTAACGTAAATTTGTAAAAAAATATATAAACAAAATACACATTAAGTAATGTAAATACGTATAAAAAAATATTTACAAAATACACAAATAATCAAGTCATTCGTATCAAAATAAATAAACAAAAAACTAATTAAATAATGTAAATTTGTATGAGAAAACATATACAAAATACACATAAAATAACGTTTTAAGTTTCAATAAAAATATATGTACAAAAATGCACATAAAAGTAGTTTGCATAAAATATATACAAAACACATATTAGATAATGTAAATCAGTATAAAAATATGTATACAAAATACCTATGAAATAATCTAAATTTGTATTTTGGTATTTTTGGAAATTTCCATTATTTTATGTGTATTTTGTATATGTATTTCAATACAAATTTACCTAATTTTATATGTTTTTTGTATATTTATTTTCATACAAGTTTAAATTATTTGTGTGTATTTTTGTTTATAGTTTTATACAAATTTAGGTTATTTTATGTGTATTTTGTATATCTATTTTCATACAAATACACATTCTTTTCATGATATTTTGTTTATTTATTTTGACACGAATTAACATTATTTAATGTGTATTTTGTATATATATTTTTATACGTATTTACATTATTTCAAGTGTATTTTGTATATATATTTCTATAGAAATCTGCGTTATTTTATGTGTATTCGTATATATATTTTGAAACAAATTTACATTGTTTTATGTGTATTTTGCATATTTTTTCAATACAAATTTACCTTATTGTATGTGCATTTTGTATATTAATTTAATACAAATTTGATTAATCTATGTGTATTTTTGTATATGTATTTTTATAAAAATATGCTTTATTTTATGGGTATTTTGCATCTTTATTTTCATACAAATTTACATTATTTTATTGATATTCTGTGTATTTATTTTGATATGATTTTACATTATTCTATGTGTATTTTGTATATATATTTTATATAAAATGTATTTGTTTTAATTTCATACAAATCTACATTATTTTATGTGTTTTTTGTACATGTATTTAAATACAAATTTAACTAGTTATATGTATTTTGTATATCTATTTTGAATGTATATTTTCATAGAAATTTACTCTATTTTATGAGTATTCGTATATATATTTTGATACAAATTTACATTATTAATGTGTATTTTGCATATCTATTTCAATACAAATTTACTTTATTGTACGTGCATTTTGTATATTTATTTTAATACAAATCTAATTATTTTATATGTATTTTTGTATATATATTTTTATGCAAATATGCGTTATTATATGGATATTTTGCATCTTTATTTTCATACAAATTTACATTATTTTATTGATATTCTCTTTATTTATTTTGATACGATTTAACATTATTCTATTATTTTTTATACATATTTACATTATTTAATGTTCATTTTGTATATATATTTTATCCAAATTTACATTATTTTATGTGTATTTGTTTATATATTTTCATACATATTTACATTATTTTATGTGTTCTTTGTATATATATTTTTCTACGTATTTAAATTATTTTATGTGAATTTTGTATATATATTTTCATCCAAAATTATATTATTTTATTGTGTGTATAAGTATATATTTTGATACAAATTTTATACAAATTCATGTTATTTAATGTATTTGTATATATATTTTCATACAAATTTATATTATTTTATGTGTATTTTTTCATATATTTCATTACAAATTTACCTTATTTTATGTTTATTTTGTATATTTATTTCATTCAATTTTAAATTATTTTATGTGTATATTTGTATTTGTATTTAGGTTATTTTATGTGTATTTTGTATATATATTTTCATCCAAAATTACATTATTTTATTGGTATTTCTTAATTTAATTCGATACGAATTTAGATTATTTCATAGGTATTTTGTATACATATTTTTATACTCATTTACATTATCTAATGTGTGTTTTGTATATATTTTTATGCAAATTTATTTAATGTTCATTTTGTACATATTTTATAGAAATTTGCGTTATTTTATGTATATAGTTTTATATAAATTTACGTTATTTTATGTGCATTTTGTATATTTATATTTATACAAATACACATTCTTTTATTGGTATATTGTTTATTTACATTTATACGAATTTACATTATTTTATGTGTATTTTGTATACATTTTTTATACGTATTTACTTAATTTTATGTGTATTTTGTATATGTATTTTATAGAAATCTACGTTATTTTATGTATTCGTATATATATTTTGAAACAAATTTACATTATTTTATATGTATTTTGCATATCTATTTCAATACAAATTTACCTTATTGTATGTGCATTTTGTATATTTATTTTAATACAAGTTCAAATATTTTGTGTATTTTGGTATCAATAATTTTAAAAAAATGCGTTATTTTATAGGTATTTTGCATCTTAATTTTCATACAAATTTACATTATTTTATTAATATTCTGTGTATATATTTTGATACGATTTTACATTATTCTATTTGTGTTTTGTATATATTTTTTTATACATACTTACATTATTTAATGTGTATTTTGTATATATATTTCATAAAAATTTACGTTATTATATGTTATTGTTTATATATTTTCTTTCAAATTTACATTATTTTATGTATATTTTGTATATGTATTTCAATACAAATTAACCTAATTTTATGTGTATTTTGTATATTTCTTTTCAGAGAAATTTAAATTATTTTTGTGTATTTTTGTATATAGTTTTATACAAATTTAGGTTATTTTACGTACGCATTTACATTATTTAATGTGTGTTTTGTATATATATTTTTATCCAACATAAAATAAAGTAAATTCGTTTCAAAATATTTTTAACAAATACACATATATTAACGTAAATTTGTAAAAAAATATATAAACAAAATACACATTAAGTAATGTAAATACGTATAAAAAAATATTTACAAAATACACAAATAATAAAGTCATTCGTATCAAAATAAATAAAACACAAAATAATTAAATAATGTAAATTTTTATGATAAAAAATATAAAAAAAAAATATAAAATAAAGTTTTAAGTTTCAATAAAATATATGTACAAAATGCACATAAGATTAGTTTGCATAAAAATATATACAAAACACACATTAGATAATGTAAATGAGTATAAATATGTATACAAAATACCTATGAAATAATCTAAATTTGTATTTTGGATTTTGGAAATTTCATTATTTTATGTGTATTTTGTATATGTATTTCAATACAAATTTACCTAATTTTATATGTTTTTGTATATTTATTTTCATACAAGTTTAAATTATTTTGTGTATTTTGATTATAGTTTTATACAAATTTAGGTTATTTTATGTGTATTTTGTATATCTATTTTCATACAAATACACATTCTTTTCATGATATTTTGTTTATTTATTTTGACACGAATTAACATTATTTAATGTGTATTTTGTATATATATTTTATACGTATTTACATTATTTCAAGTGTATTTTGTATATATATTTCTATAGAAATCTTCGTTATTTTATATGTATTCGTATATATATTTTGAAAAAAATTTACACTGTTTTATGTGTATTTTGCATATTTTTCAATACAAATTTACCTTATTGTATGTGCATTTTGTATATTATTTTAATGCAAATTTAATTATTCTATGTGTATTTTTATAGATGTATTTTTTTATAAAAATATGCTTTATTTTATGGGTATTTTGCATCTTTATTTTCATACAAATTTACATTATTTTATTGATATTCTGTGTATTTATTTTGATATGATTTTACATTATTCTATGTGTATTTTGTATATATATTTTATATAAAATGTATTTGTTTTCATTTCATACAAATCTACATTATTTTATGTGTTTTTGTACATGTATTTAAATACAAATTTAACTAGTTATATGTGTATTTTGTATATCTATTTTGTATGTATATTTTCATAGAAATTTACTCTATTTTATGAGTATTCGTATATATATTTTGATACAAATTTACATTATTAATGTGTATTTTGCATATCTATTTCAATACAAATTTACTTTATTGTACGTGCATTTTGTATATTTATTTTAATACAAATCTAATTATTTTATATGTATTTTTGTATATATATTTTTATGCAAATATGCGTTATTATATGGATATTTTGCATCTTTATTTTCATACAAATTTACATTATTTTATTGATATTCTCTTTATTTATTTTGATACGATTTAACATTATTCTATGTGTTTTTTGTATATATTTTTTATACATATTTACATTATTTAATGTTCATTTTGTATATATATTTTATCCAAATTTACATTATTTTATGTGTATTTGTTTATATATTTTCATACATATTTACATTATTTTATGTGTTTTTTGTATATATATTTTTCTACGTATTTGAATTATTTTATGTGTATTTTGTATATACATTTTCATAAAAAAATTACGTTATTTTATTGTGTGTATAAGTATATATTTTGATACAAATTTTATACAAATTCATGTTATTTAATGTGTATTTGTATATATATTTTCATACAAATTTATATTATTTTATGTGTTTTTTTTCATATTTCATTACAAATTTAATTTTATTTTATGTTTATTTTGTATATTTATTTCATTCAATTTTAAATTATTTTATGTGTATATTTGTATTTGTATTTAGGTTATTTTATGTGTATTTTGTATATATATTTTCATCCAAAATTACATTATTTTATTGGTATTTCTTAATTTAATTCGATACGAATTTAGATTATTTCATAGGTATTTTCTATACATATTTTATACTCATTTACATTATCTAATGTGTGTTTTGTATATATATTTTTATGCAAATTTATTTAATGTTCATTTTTGTACATATATTTTTATAGAAGTTTGCGTTATTTTATGTATATAGTTTTATATAAATTTACGTTATTTTATGTGCATTTTGTATATTTATATTTATACAAATACACATTCTTTTATTGGTATATTGTTTATTTACATTTATACGAATTTACATTATTTTATGTGTATTTTGTATACATTTTTTTATACGTATTTACTTAATTTTATGTGTATTTTGTATATGTATTTTTATAGAAATCTACGTTATTTTATGTGTATTCGTATATATATTTTGAAACAAATTTACATTATTTTATATGTATTTTGCATATCTATTTCAATACAAATTTACCTTATTGTATGTGCATTTTGTATATTTATTTTAATACAAGTTCAAATATTTTATGTGTATTTTGGTATCAATAATTTTATAAAAATGCGTTATTTTATAGGTATTTTGCATCTTAATTTTCATACAAATTTACATTATTTTATTAATATTCTGTGTATATATTTTGATACGATTTTACATTATTCTATTTGTGTTTTGTATATATTTTTTATACATATTTACATTATTTAATGTGTATTTTGTATATATATTTCATACAAATTTACGTTATTATATGTGTATTTGTTTATATATTTTCTTTCAAATTTACATTATTTTATGTGTATTTTGTATATGTATTTCAATACAAATTAACCTAATTTTATGTGTATTTTGTATATTTCTTTTCAGACAAATTTAAATTATTTTGTGTATTTTTGTATATAGTTTTATACAAATTTAGGTTATTTTACGTACGCATTTACATTATTTAATGTGTGTTTTGTATATATATTTTTATCCAAAGTTACTTTATTTTACGTTCATTTTTGGACATATTTTTATAGAAATTAGCGTTATTTTATATGTATTTGTATATGTTTTCTCATACAAATTTACATTATTCTTTTATTGAAATTTTGTTTATTTATTTTGACGCTAATTTACATTATTTAATTTGTATTTTATATATATATTTTTATACGTGTTTACATCATTTGATGTGTATTTTGTATATATATTTCTATAGAAATCTACGTTGATTTATGAGTATTCGTATATAGATTTTGAAATAAATTTACACTGTTTTATGTGTATTTTGCATATTTTTTCAATACAAATTTACCTTATTGTATATGCATTTTGTATATTAATTTTAATACAAATTTAATTATGCTATGTGTATTTTTGTATATGTATTTTTATAAAAATATGCTTTATTTTATGGGTATTTTGCATTTTTATTTTCATACAAATTTACTTTATTTTATTTATATTGTTAATTTTTTTTGAAACAATTTTACATTATTCTATGTGTATTTTGTATATCTATTTTTATACGTATTTACTTAATTTTATGTGTATTTTGTATATATATTTATATAGAAATCTACGTTATTTTATGTGTATTCGTATTTTGAAACAAATTTACATTGTTTTATATGTATTTTTGCATATCTCTTTCAATACAAGTTTACCTTATTGTATGTGCATTTTGTATATTTATTTCAATACAAATTTAAATATTTTATGTGTATTTTGGTATATATATTTTTATAAGAAATGCGCTATTTGATGGGAATTTTGCATCTTTATTTTCATACAAATTTACATTATTTTATTAATATTCGGTGTATTTATTTTGATACGATTTCACATTATTCTATTTGTTTTTTGTATATATTTTTTTTATACATATTTACATTATTTAATGTGTATCTTGCATATATATTTCATACAAATTTATTATCTATTATTTATTTTCATACAAATACACATTCTTTTCATGATATTTTGTTTATTTATTTTGACACGAATTTACCAAGATATGTATTTTGTATATATATTTTTATACGTATTTACATAATTTCATGTATATATATTTCTATAGGAATCTACGTTATTTTATGTGTATTCGTATATATATTTTGAAACAAATTTACTTTGTTTTATATGTATTTTTGAATATCTCTTTCAATACATATTTACCTTACTGTATATGCATTTTGTATATTTATTTCAATAAAAAATTAAATATTTTATGTGTATTTTGTTATATATATTTAAAAAAAATGCGCTATTTTATTTGAATTTTTCATCTTTCTTTTCATACAAATTTACATTATTTTATTGATATTCTGTGTATTTATATTGATAGGATTTTACATTATTCTATTTCTTTTTTGTATATATTTTTTTATACACATTTACATTATTTAATGTGTATCTTGCATATATATTTTATACAAATTTACGTTATTTTAAGTGTATTTGTTTATATATTTTCATTCAAATTTACATTATTTTATGTGTATTTTGTATATGTATTTCAAAAAAATTTCATTTTATGTGTATTTTGTATATTTCTTTCATACAAATTTTAAATATTTTGTGTATTTTGTATATAGTTTTATACGAATTTAGGTTATTTTATGTACGCATTTACATTATTTAATGTGTTTTGTATATATATTTTATGCAAATTTACTATTTTATGTGCATTTTGTACATATATTTTTTAGAAATTTGCGTTATTTAATGTGTATTTGTATATGTTTTCTCATACAAATTTACATTATTTTATTGCTATTTTGTTTATTTATTTTGATACGAATGAAAATAGATATACAAAATATACATAAAATAATCTAAATTTGTATTGAAATATATATACAAAATACATAAAATAATGTAAATTTGTATCAAAATATTTTAACAGATGCGCATAAAATAACGTAAATTTGTTTTAAAATATACAAAATACACATTAAATAATGTAAATATGTATAAAAAAATATATACAAAAACAAATAGAATAATGTAAAATCGTATCAAAATAAATACACAAAATATTTATAAAACAATGTAAATTTGTATGAAAATAAAGATGCAAAATACCCATTATATTACGCATTTTTTATAAAAATATATATTCCAAAATACACATGGAAAAATGAATTTGTATTAAAATAAATATACAAAATACACATACAATAAGGTAAATCTGTATTGAAATAGATATGCAAAATACATATAAAACAATGTAAATTTGTTTCAAAATATATATACGAATACACATAAAATAACGTAGATTTGTATAAAAATATATATACAAAATACACATAAAATTAAGTAAATACGTATAAGAAAATGTATACAAAATACACATAAAATAATGTAAATTCGTATCAAAATAAATAAACAAAATACCAATAAAAGAATGTGTATTTGTATAAATATAAATATACAAAATACACATAAAATAATGTAAATTTGTATAAAACTATATACAAAAATACACAGAAGTAATTAAATTCGTATGAAAATAGATATACAAAATACAGATAAAATAAGCTAAATTTGAATTGAAATGTATATACAAAATACACATAAAATAACGTAAATTTGTATAAAAATATATAAACAAAATACACATTAAGTAATGTAAATACGTATAAAAAATATGTACAAAATACATATAATCATGTAATTCGTATCAAACTAAATAAACAAAATATCAATAAAATAATGTAAATTTGTATGAGAAAACATATACAAATACATATAAAATAACGCTAATTTCTATAAAAATATGTCCATAAATGAACTTATAATCTAGTAACTTTGGTGAAAAATATATATACATAAAACACATTTTATTATGTAAATGCGTACGTAATATAACCTAAATTTGTATAACACTATATACAAAAATACACAAAAATAATTTAAATTTGTCTGAAAAGAAATATACAAAATACACATAAAATTAGGATAATTTGTATTGAAATACATATACAAAATACACATAAAATAATGTAAATTTGAAATAAAATATATAAACACATACACATATAATAACGTAAATTTGTATGAAATATATATACAAATTCACATTAAATAATGTAAATATGTATAAAAAAAATATATACAAAACACAAATAGAATAATGTAAAATCGTATCAAAATATATACACAGAATATTAATAAAATAATGTAAATTTGTATGAAAATTAAGATGCAAAATACCTATAAAATAACGCATTTTATAAAAAATTATTGATACCAAAATACACATAAAATATTTGAACTTGTATTAAAATAAATATACAAAATGCACATACAATAAGGTAAATTTGTATTGAAATAGATATGCAAAATACATATAAAATAATGTAAATTTGTTTCAAAATATATATACGAATACACATAAAATAACGTAGATTTCTATAAAAATACATATACAAAATACACATAAAATTAGGTAAATACGTATATAAAAATGTATACAAAATACACATGAAATAATGTAAATTCGTATAAATGTAAATAAACAATATACCAATAAAAGAATGTGTATTTGTATAAATATAAATATACAAAATGCACATAAAATAACGTAAATTTATATAAAACTATATACATAAAATAACGCAAATTTCTATAAAATATATGTACAAAATGAATATTAAATAAATTTGCATAAAATATATATACAAAACACACATTAGATAATGTAAATGAGTATAAAAATATGTATACAAAATACCTATGAAATAATCTAAATTCGTATCGAATTAAATTAAGAAATACTAATAAAATAATGTAATTTTGGATGAAAATATATATACAAAATACACATAAAATAACCTAAATACAAATACAAATATACACATAAAATAATTTAAAATTGAATGAAATAAATATACAAAATAAACATAAAATAAGGTAAATTTGTAATGAAATATATGAAAAAATACACATAAAATAATATAAATTTGTATGAAAATATATATACAAATACACATTAAATAACATGAATTTGTATAAAATTTGTATCAAAATATATACTTATACACACAATAAAATAACGGAATTTTTTATGAAAATGTATATACAAAATACACATAAAATAATTTAAATACGTAGAAAAATATATATACAAAAAACATAAAATAATGTAAATATGTATGAAAATATATAAACAAATACACATAAAATAATGTAAATTTGGATAAAATATATATACAAAATGAACATTAAATAATGTAAATATGTATAAAAAAAATATATACAAAAAACACATAGATTATTTCATAGGTATTTTGTATACATATTTTTATACTCATTTACATTATCTAATGTGTGTTTTGTATATATTTTTTTATGCAAACTAATTTTATGTGCATTTTGTACATATATTTTTATAGAAACTTAAAACGTTATTTTATGTGTATTTGTATATGTTTTCATACAAATTTACATTATTTAATTAGTTTTTTGTTTATTTATTTTGATACGAATGACTTGATTATTTGTGTATTTTGTAAATATTTTTTTATACGTATTTACATTACTTAATGTGTATTTTGTTTATATATTTTTTTTACAAATTTACGTTATTATATGTGTATTTGTTAAAAATATTTTGAAACGAATTTACTTTATTTTATGTATTTTGTATATATATTTCAATTCAAATTTAGCTTATTTTGTGTATTTTGTATATCTATTTTCATACAAATTTAATTACTTGTGTATTTTGTATATAGTTTTATACAAATTTACGTTATTTTATGTGCATTTTGTATATTTATATTTATACAAATACACACTCTTATTGGTATTTTGTTTATTTATATTTATACGAATTTACATTATTTTATGTGTATTTTGTATACATTTTTGATTCGTATTTACTTAATTTTATTTGTATTTTGTATATATATATTTATAGAAATCTACGTTATTTTATGTGTATTCGTATATATATTTTGAAACAAATTTACATTGTTTTATATGTTTTTTGCATATCTATTTCAATACAAATTTACCTTATTGTATGTGCATTTTGTATATTTAATTTAATACAAATACAAATATTTTATGTGTATTTTTGTACATATAATTTTATAAAAAATGCGTTATTTTATAGGTATTTTGTATCTTAGTTTTCATACAAATGTACATTATTTTATTAATATTCTGTGTATATATTTTGATACGATTTTATATTATACTATTTGTGTTTTGTATATATTTTTTATACATATTTTCATTATTTAATGTGTATTTTTTATATATATTTTATACAAATTAACGTTATTTTAAGTGTATTTGTTTATATAATTTCATTCAAATTTACATTATTTTAAGTGTATTTAGTATATGTATTTCAATACAAATTTACCTAATTTTATGTGTATTTTGTATATTTATTTTCATACAAATTTAAATTACTTGTGTTTTTTTGTATATACATATAGAGTAAATTTCTATGAAAATATATATTCAAAATACATATAAAATTATGTAAATAAGTATAAAATATATATATCAAATACACCTAAAAAAATGAAAATTCGTATCAAAATAAATAAACAAAATTCCGATAAAAGAACGTATATTTGTAGGAAAATAAATATACAAAATACACATAAAATTACGAAAATTTGAATAAAAATATATACAAAAAAACAAAAAAATAAATTTCAATTTGTATGAAAATAGATATAGAAAATACATTATAATTAGTTAAATTTGTATTTAAATACATGTACAAAATACATATAAAATAATGTAAATTTGTATGAAATGAAAACAAATTCACATAAAATAACGTACATTTGTATAAAATAGATATACAAAATATACATAGAATAATGTAAAATCGTATCAAAATAAATACACAGAATATCAATAAAATAATGTAATTTTGTATGAAAATAAAGATGCAAAATACCCATAAAATAAAGAATATTTTTTTTAAATAAATATACAAGAATACAAATTTAATAATTAAATTTTTATTAAAATTAATATACAAAATGAACGTACAATAAGGTAAATTTGTATTGAAAAAATATACAAAATGCACATAAAACAATGTATATTTGTTTCAAAAATATATATACGAATACACATAAAATAACGTATATTTCTATAGAAATATATATACAAAATACACATGAAATGACGTAAATACGTATAAAAATATATATACACAATACACATTAAATAATGTAAATTCGCATCAAAATAAATAAACAAAATATCAATAAAAGAATGTGTATTTGTATGAAAATAGATATACAAAATACACATAAAATATTGTAAATTTGTATAAAACTCTATACAAAAATACACAAAAAATAATTTAAATTTGTATAAAATATATATACAAAATACACATAAAACTAGTTAAATTTATATTGAAATACATATACAAAATACACATAAAATAATGTAAATTTGAATGAAAATATATAAACAAATACACTTAAAATAATGTAAATTTGTATGAAATATATATAGAAAATACACATTAAATAATGTAAATATGTATAAAAAAATATATACAAAACACAAATAGAATAATGTAAAATAGTATCAAAAAATACACAGAATATTAATAAAATAATGTAAATTTGTATGAAAATAAAGATGCAAAATACCCATAAAACAACGCATTTTTATAAAAATATATATACCAAAATACATAAAATATTTAAATTTGTATTAAAATAAATATAAAAATGCACATACAATAAGGTAAATTTGTATTGAAATAGATATGCAAAATACACATAAAAACAATGTAAATTTGTTTCAAAATATATATAATGAATACACATAAAATAACGTAGATTTCTATAAAATAAAAATATATATACAAAATACACATAAAATGAAGTAAATACGTATAAAAAATGTATACAAAATACATAAAATCTGTATCAAAATAAATAAACAAAATGCCAAAAAGAATGTTTATTTGTATAATATAAATATACAAAATACACATAAAATAACGTAAATTTGTATAAAACTATATACAAAAAAAACAAAAGTAATTAAATTTGTATGAAAATAGATATACAAAATACATAAAATAAGCTAAATTTGAATTGAAATAAATATAGAAAATACATAAAATAATGTAAATTTGTATCAAAATATATATTCAAATACATATAATAACGTAAATTTGTATAAAAATATATAAACAAAATACACATTAAATAATGTAAATACGTATAAAAGATATGTACGTAATGAAAAATTTATAAAATTAAAGATGCAAAAAACCCATAAAATAACCTTATTAAAAAAAAATATATATAAAAAATACACATATAATCATGTAATTGTATCAAAATAAATATACAAAATAGCAATAAAATAATGTAAATTTTTATGAGAAAATATATACAAATAACGTAAATTTTATGAAAATATATATACAAAAATGCACATAAAATAATGTAAATTAGAAAAATATATATACAAACACACACTAAATAATGTAAATTGCATCAAAATAAATAAAATTTTCTTCTAAAAGAATGTATATTTGTAGGAAAATATATATACAAATACAAATAAATAACCTAAATTTGTATAAATATACATATACAAAATACTCAAAAATAATTTAAATTTGTTTGAAAATAAATATACAAAATACACATAAGATTAGGTAAATTTGTATTGAAATACATATACAAAATACACATCAAATAATGTAAATTTGAATGAAAATATATAAACAAATACACTTAAAATAACGTAAATTTGTATAAAATATATATGCAAGATACACATTAAATAATGTAAATGTGTATAAAAAATATATATATAAAAAACAAATAGAATAATGTAAAATCGTATCAAAATAAATACACAGAATATCAATAAAATAATGTAAATTTGTATGAAAATAAAGATGCAAAATTCCAAAAATTATCGCATTTTTTATAAAAATATATTTACCAAAATACACATAAAATATTTAAATTTGTATTGAAATAAATATACAAAATGCATATACAGTAAGGTAAATTTGTATTGAAAGAGATATTCAAAAATACATATAAAACAATGTAAATTTGTTTCAAAATATATATACGAATACACATAAAATAAAGTAGATTTCTATAGAAATATATATACAAAATACATATGAAATTATGTAAATAAGTATAAAAATATATATACAAAATACATATCAAATAATGTAAATTCGTGTCAAAATAAATAAACAAAATATCATGAAAAGAATGTGTATTTGTATGAAAATAGATAATAGATAATAAATTTGTATAAAATATATATGCAAGATACACATTAAATAATGTAAATATGTATAAAAAGTATATACAAAACAAATAGAATAATGTAACATCGTATCAAAATAAATACACTGAATATTAATAAAATAATGTAAATTTGTATGAAAATAAAGATGCAAAATTCTATAAATAGCGCATTTCTTATAAAAATATATATACCAAATACACATAAAATATTTAAATTTGTATTGAAATAAATATACAAATGCACATACAATAAGGTAAATTTGTATTGAAAGAGATATGCAAAATACATATAAAACAATGTAAATTTGTTTCAAAATATATATACGAATACAAATAAAAAACGTAGATTTCTATAAAAATATATATACAAAATACATAAAATTAAGTAAACTTATAAAAATGTATACAAAATACTCATAAAATAATGTAATTTCGAATTAAAATAAATGTAAATTTGAATGAAAAATTAAAAACAAATACACTTAAAATAACGTAAATTTGTATAAAATATATATGCAAGATACACATTAAATAATATAAAAGTGTATAAAAAAATATATACAAAAAAAATAGAATAATGTAAAATCGTATCAAAATAAATACACAGAATATCAATAAAATAATGTAAATTTGTATGAAAATAAAGATGCAAAATTTCAAAAATTATCGTATTTTTATAAAAATATATATACCAAAATACACATAAAATATTTAAATTTGTATTGAAATAAATATACAAAATGCATATACAGTAAGGTAAATTTGTATTAAAAGAGATATTCAAAAATACATATAAAACAATGTAAATTTGTTTCAAAATATATATACGAATACACATAAAATAAAGTAGATTTCTATAGAAATATATATACAAAATACATATGAAATTATGTAAATACGTATAAAAATATATATACAAAATACATATCAAATAATGTAAATTCGTGTCAAAATAAATTAACAAAATATCATGAAAAGAATGTGTATTTGTATAAAAATAGATAATAGATAATAAATTTGTATAAAATATATATGCAAGATACACATTAAATAATGTAAATATGTATAAAAAAGTATATACAAAAAACAAATAGAATAATGTAAAATCGTATCAAAATAAATACAGCGAATATTAATAAAATAATGTAAATTTGTATGAAAATAAAGATGCAAAATTCCATAAAATAGCGTATTTTATAAAAATATATATACCAAAATACACATAAATTATTTTAATTTGTTTTGAAATAAATATACAAAATGCACATACAATAAGGTAAATTTGTATTGAAAGAGATATGCAAAAATACATATAAAACACTGTAAATTTGTTTCAAAATATATATACGAATACAAATAAAAACGAAGATTTCTATTATACAAAATACACATAAAATTAAGTAAATACGTATAAAAATGTATACAAAATACACATAAAATAATGTAAATTGATTTAAAATAAATAAACAAAATAATAAAAGAATGTGTATTTGATAAATATAAATATACAAAATACATATACAAATAAACATAAAATAAGGTAGATTTGTAATAAAATATATGTACAAATACACATAAATAATGTAAATTTATATGAAAATATATATACAAATACACATAAAATACCATGAATTTGTATAAAAATATATATTCAAAATAAATATTAAATAATGTAAAAGGTATAAAATATATATACAAAGTACATATAAAATAATGCAAATTGTATCAATATAAATCAACAAAACACTAATAAAATAATATATATTTGAATGAAAATAATTACAAAATACATAACATAACTAAAATTTGTATTAAAATATATACAAAATATATAGAAATAATTTGAGTTTGTATGAAAATAGATATACAAAATACATAAAACTAGGTAAATTTCTTTGAATATATACAAAATACCTATAAAATATTGTAAATTTGTGTCAATATATAACAAATACACATAAAATAACGTAAATTTGTATGAAAATATATACAAAAATATAGAATAATGTCAATTCGTATCAAAATGAATGAGCAGAATATCAATAAAATAATGTAAATTTGTATGAAAATAAAGATGCAAAATACCCAAAAAATAAAGTATATGTTTATAAAATACAGATACAAAATACACATCGAATAATTAAATTTGTATTAAAATAATATACAAATGCGTATATAATAATGTAAATTTGTATTGAAAAATATGCAACATACACGTTTACCATACAAATTTATATTATTTTATTGGTATTTTGTTTATTTATTTTGATACGAATTACATGATTATATGTGTATTTTGTACACATTTTTATACGTATTTACATTACTTAATGTGTATTTTGTTTATATATTTTCATACAAATTTACGTTATTATATGTGTATTTGTATAAATATTTTGATACAAATTTACTTTATTTCATGTATTTTGTATATATATTTCAATTCAAATTTAGCTTATTTTGTGTGTATTTTGTATATATTTACACAAATTTAATTACTTGTGTATTTTTGTATATAGTTTTATATAAATTTACGTTATTTTATGTGTATTTTGTATATTTATATTTATACAAATACACATTCTTTTATTGGTATTTTGTTTATTTATTTTGATACGAATTTACATTATTTTATGTGTATTTTGTATACATTTTTATAATGTATTTACTTCATTTTATGTGTATTTTGTATATATATATTTATAGAAATCTACGTTATTTTATGTGTATTCGTATACATATTTTGAAACAAATTTATATTGTTTTATATGGTATTTTGCATATCTATTTCAACACAAATTCATCTTATTGTATGTGTTTTTATATATTTATTTTAATTAATTGAAATTTAATTTTCATGTGTATTTTGGTATATATATTTTATAAATAAAAAATGCGTTATTTTATGGCATTTTGTATCTTTATTTTCATACAATTACATTATTTTATTAATATTCTGTGTATTTATTTTGATACGATTTTACATTATTCTATTTGTGTTTTGTATATATTTTTATACAAATTTACGTTATTTTAAGTGTATTTGTTTATGTCTTTTCATTCAAATTTACATTATTTTATGTGTATTTTGTATATGTATTTCAATACAAATTTACCTAATTTTATGTGTATTTTGTATATTTATTTCATACAAATTTAAAATATTTTTGTGTATTTTGTATATAGTTTGATACAAATTTAGGTTATTTTATGTGTATTTTGTATATCTATTTTCACACAAATACACATTCTTTTATTGATATTTTGTTTATTTATTTTGACGAATTTACATTATTTAATGTATTTTGAATATATATTTTATAATGTATTTAAATCATTTCATGTATATTTTGTATAGTTTTAAACAAATTTATATTATTTAATGTGTATTTTGTATATATATATTTATACAAATACACATTTTTATTGGTATTTTGTTTATTTATTTTGATACGAATTTACATTATTTTATGTATTTTGTATACATTTTTTATACGTATTTATTTCATTTTATGTGTATTTGTTTATATATTTTTATAGAAATCTACGTTATTTTCATGTGTATTTGTATATATATTTTGAAACAAATTTACATTGTTTATATGTATTTTGCATATCTATTTCAAATTTTATTGTATGTGTTTTTGTACATATTTATTTTAATGAATTTAATTTTTGATGTATTTTGCATATATTTTTATAAATAAAAAATGCGTTATTTTATGGGTATTTTGCTTTATTTTCATGAAAATTTCATTATTTTATTAATATTCTGTGTATTTATTTTGATACGATTTTACATAATTCTATTTGTGTTTTGTACATATTTTTTATACAAATTTACGTTATTTTAAGTGTATTTGTTTATGTATTTTCATTCAAATTTACATTATTTTATGTGTATTTTGTGTATGTATTTCAATACAAATTTCTAATTTTATGTGTATTTTGTATATTTATTTTCATACAAATTTAAAATATTTTGTGTATTTTGTATATAGTTTGAGTATGTATTGAAATAAATATACAAAATGCATATACATTGGTAAATTTGTATTAAAGCGAGATATTCAAAATACATATAAAATAATGTAATTTATGTCAAAATATATATACGAATACACATAATAAAGTAGATTTCTATAGAAATATATATACAAAATAATACATGAAATTATGTAAATACGTATAAAACTATATATACAAAATACATATCAAATAATGTAAATTGTGTCAAAAATAAATTAACAAAATATCATGAAAAGAATGTGTATTTTGTATAAAATAGATAATAGATAATAAATTTGTTTAAAATATATATGCAAGATAATATTAAATAATGCAATATAAAAAAGTATATACAAAAACAAATAGAATAATGTAAAATCGTATCAAAATAAATACAGCGAATATTAATAAATAATGTAAATTTGTATGAAAATAAAGATGCAAACTCCCCATAAATAAAGCGCATTTCTTATAAAAATATATATACCAAAATACTATAAAATATTTTAATTTGTATTGAAATAAATATTCAAAATGCACATACAATAAGGTAAATTGTATTGAAAGAAATATGCAAAATACATATAAAATAAAAGTAAATTTGTTTAAAACATATATAATGAATACAAATAAAATAACGTAGATTTCTATAAAAATATATATACAAAATACACATAAAATTAAGTAAATATTGTATAAAAATGTATACAAAATACATAAAATAATGTAAATTGATTTAAAATAAATAAACAAAATAATTAATAAAAAGAATGTGTATTTCAGATAAATATAAATATACAAAATACATATAAAATAAACATAAAATAAGGTATAGATTTGTAATAAAATATATGTACAAAATACACGTTTAAATAATGTAAATTTATATGAAATATATATATATACAAATACAATAAAGCATATTTAAAATAATATACAAAAAATACACATAGAATAATAATTAAATGTGTATTAAAATTGTATACAAAATGCACGTACAATAAGGTAACTGTATTGAAAAATATACAAATGCAATAATAAAAGTGTAAATTGTTTGCAAATTGTCGAACACATAAAATACCATGAATCTGTATAAAAATATATATTCAAATAAACATTAAATAATGTAAAAGCGTATAAAATATATATACAAAGTACATATAAATAATGCAAATTCAAGTATCAATATAAATCAACAAACACAATATCAATAAAATAATATATATTTGAATGCAACAAATAGACTACAAAATACACATGTAACATAACTAAAATTTGTATTAAAATATATACAAAAAATACATAAAATAATTTGAGTTTGTATGAAAATAGATATACAAAATACACATAAAATCTGTAGTAAATTTTTTGAATGTATAAATACCTAATACACATAAAATATTGGTACTGAATGAAAATATATAAATATATACACTTTAAAATAACGTACTTTGTGTCAAATATATAAATGGAACACACACAAAATAACGTAATTTGTATGAAAATATATACAAAATACAACATAGAATAATGTCAATTGTATCAAAATGAATGAAAGAGAATATCAATAAATAATGTAAATTTGTATGAAAATAAAGATGCAAAATACCCAAAAAATAAAGCATATGTTTATAAAAATATAGATACAAAATACATTATCGGGAATAATTAAATTTGTATTAAAATAATATATTAAAATGCGTATATATATGTAAATTTGTTGAAAATATGCAAATATAATAACGTTTACTTACACAATTTATATATTATTTTGTTGGTATTTTGTTTATTTATTTTGATACGAACATGATTCATACATGGGCGTGTATTTTGTATTATTATTTCTTTTTATACGTATTTTGCATTATTTAATGTATTTTGTTTATAATTTCATACTAAATTTACGTTATTATATGTGTATTTGTATAAATATTTACATAAATTTACATTTTTTATTTCACATGTATTTTGATATATATATTTCAATTCAAATTTAATTTATTTTGTGTGTATTTTGTATATATTTTCACACAAATTTAATTACTTCTGTGTATTTTTGTATATAGTTTTATATAAATTTACGTTATTTTATGTGGGTATTTTGTATATTTATATTTTTATACAAATACACATTTCTTTATTGGTATTTTTGTTTATTTATTTTGATAATGAATTTCACATTATTTTATTATGTGGCTTTGTATATATTTTTATACGTATTTACTTCAGCATTTTTTTATGTGTATTTTGTATATATATATTTATAGGAAATTCACGTTATTTCTATGTGTATTCGTATGTTATTATTTGTTGGTAAAACAAATTTATATTGTTTTATAAGTGTATTTTGCATATCTATTTCAATACAAATTTATCTTTTATTGTATGTGTTTTTATATATTTATTTTAATTGAAATTTAATTTTCTATGTGTATTTTGGTATATATATTTTTATAAATAAAAAAATGCAGTTATTTTATGGGTATTTTATGCCTTCTTTATTTTCATACACAATTTACATTATTTTATTAATATCTTCTGTATTTGTTTTGATTACGATTTGGTTATTATTCTCATTTGTGTTTTATATATATTTTCTTTTTGCTACTGGAAATTTACTGTTATTTTAAGTGCATTTTGTTTATGTCTCTTTTCATTCAAATTTGTTTGCTTTTATGTGTGATTTTAGCATATTTCAATGTTAAATTTACCTTAATGTTTATGTGTATTTTGTATATTTATTTTCATACAAACCTGTTAAATATTTTGTGTATTTTGTATATTATTTAGATTAAATTTAGTGCTATTTTATGTGTATTCAGGTATACCATTTCTCATAAATAATGCGCCAATATCTTTATTGATATTTTGTTTCATTATGCTTGATCGCGAATTTACATTATCATTTAATGTGTATTTTGAATATGGCTATTTTATACGTATTTACATTTCATTACTCATGTATATTTTGTATAGTTTTAAACAAATTTATAGCAACAGTTTACGTATTTTGTATATATATATTTATTGAAATACACCTTTTACAGTTGGTATTTTTGTTTTTGATGAATTTATTTTATGTGTATATTTTTTTTACAATGTATTTATTTTCATTTTATGTGTTTTTTTATATATTTTATAGAAATCTCACAAGTTTTATGTGTATTCGTATATATATTTTGGAACAATTTTACATTGTTTTATATGTATTTTGCATATCTATTTCAATATAAATTTCATTTTATTGTGGCGTGTTTTTGTATATTTATTTTAATACGAATTTAATTCTACTTGATGTATTTTGGTTTCAGCATATATTTTATAAATAAAAAAACAAGCGTTATTTTATGGGTATTTTGCTTCTTTTTTTCATGAAAATTTCATATTGCCTTTCATTATTATTCTGTGTATTTATTTGATACGATCTTTACATAATTCTATTTGTGTTTTGTACATATTTTTTATACAAACTTACGTTATTTTTAAGTGCATTTGCTTCTTATGTATTTATCCAATTTCTACATTATTTTATGTGTATTTTTGTGTATGTATTTCAACTGTCAAATTTCCTAATTTTATGTGTATTTTGTATATTTATTTACATACAAATTTAAAATATTTTGTGTATTTTGTATATAGTTTGAGTATGTATTGAAATAAATATGTCAAAAATGCATATACAGTAAGGTAAATTTGTATTAAAGGAGATATCTCAAAAATACATAGAAAACAATGTAAATTTGAAAATCAAATATATATATGAATAACACATTAGATAATAAAGTAGATTTTATAGAAATATATATACAAAATATATGAAATTATGTAAATACGTATAGCAAAAACTATATATACAAAATACATATCAAATAATGTGAAATTGTGTCAAATAAAACAAATTAACAAAAATATCATGAAAAGAATGTGTATTTAGTAGGTAAAAATAGATATTAGATAATAAATGACTAAAAAGAGTATATGCAAGATACACATTAAATAAATGTAAATAGGCATAAAAAGTATATACAAAAACAAATAGAATAATGTAAAATCGTATCAAAATAAATTACAGCGAATATTAATAAAAATAATGTAAATTTGTATGAAAATAAAGATGCAAACTCTCATAAATAAAGCGCATTTCTTATAAAAATATATATACCAAAATACATATAAAATATTTTAATTTGTAGCTGAAATAAATATTCAAAATGCACATACACATAAGGTAAATTTGTATTGAGAAAGAAATATGCAAAAATACATATAAAAACAAAAGTAAATTTGTTTCAAAAACATATATACGAATATACAATAAAACGTAGATTTCTATATAAAATATATATACAAACAATACACATAAAATTAAGTAAATATGTATAAAAAAATATACAAAATAATAATATAAAATAAATGTAAATTCGATTTAAAAATAAATAAACAAAATACCAATAAAAGAATGTGTATTTTCGATAAATATAAATATACAAAATACATATAATACAAAATAAACATAAAATAAGGTAGATTTGTAATAAAATATATGCTTACAATAATAATGTCAAATAATGTAAATTTATATGAAATATATATCAAATACACATAAAACAAATTACAATGAATCAGTAAGCAAAAATATATATTCAAAATAACATTAAATAATGTAAAAGGTATAAAAATATATATTAAAGTACATATAAAATAATGCAAATTGTATCAATATAAATCATCAAAACACTATAAAATAATATATATTTGAATGAAAATAAATTTACAAATATATTAATATAACATAACTAAAATTTGTATTAAAATATATACGTGTCAAAGTCATATAGAAATAATTTGAGTTTGGATGAAAATAGATATACAAAATACATAGAAATTAGGTAAATTTCTTCGAAAATGTATATACAAAAATACCTATAAAAATATTGTAACTTTTAATGAAGTCAAAATATATAAACAATATACACATTATAAATAACGTAAATTTGTATGAAAAATATATACAAAATAAAACATAGAATAAATGTCAATTCGTGGAATCAAATGAATGAGCAGAATATCACTAAATAATGTAAATTTGTATAGTAGAATTGAAGATGCAAAACTTAAAAAATAAAGCATATGTTTATAAAGATACAGATACAAAAACACACATCGAATAATTAAATTCCAGTATTAAAAATAATATGCTACAATGCGTATATAGTAATGTAAATTTGTATTGAAAAATATGCAACATGTACACGTTTACTCATACAATGTTATATTATTTTAGGTTGGTACAGGTTTTGTTTAGTTTATTTTGATAACGAATTACATGATTATATGTGTATTTTGTACATATTTTTATACGCTTATTTATGCATTATTTAATGTGTATTTTGTTTATAAATTTTTACACAAATTTATTATGTTATTATATGTGTATTTGGTATAAAATATTTTCACAAATTTACTATTCTTAAGCGTATTTTAATGTATATCGCAGAATTCAATTTAGCTTATTTTGTGTGTATTTTAGTATATATTTATGTTCAATTATTTTGTATTTTATATAGTTTTATATAAATTTAGTTACCATGGGTGATTGTAGCTGATATTTATACAAATAATATCTTTTATTGGCTTTCATGACGAGTTTTATTAATGAATTTATATTATTTTATGTGTATTTTAAATATATTTTTATACTTATTTACCTTCATTTTATGTGTGTATTTTGTATATATATTTATAGAAACTCATTGTTATTTTATGTATTCTATACATATTTTGAAAACAACTACATTTGTTTGTGAGTATGTATTTTGTATATCTATTCTTAACACAAATCTCAATTACTGTAATGTATTTTTATATATTTATTTTGAATTGTTCTTTAATTTTCTTATGTAAATATATATTTTTATAAATAAAAAATGCGTTATTTATGGTATTGCATATTTTTATTTTCATAAATAAATCTATATTATTTTATTACTATTCAGTATTATTTTGATACGATTTACAATATTCTATTTTCCAGTTTTGTAGTATATTTTTTATACAACTTCACATTTATGTATTTATTATGTCTTTTCTGGTCTCAAATTTCACTTATTTTATGTGTATTTTGTATATGTATTTCAATACAATTTACCTAATTTTATGTGTATTTTGTACATTTATTTACACAAATTTAAAAAATATTTTGTATTTTTGTATATAGTTTGATACAAAATTTAGGTTATTTTATGTGTATTTTGTATATCTATTTACAATAAATACACATTCTTTTATTGATATTTTGTTTCATTTATTTTACGCGA